>NW_026647744.1:0-45211 GCF_950295315.1 Erinaceus europaeus
CTTGGGTCCTTGTGCACTACAGTGTGTGCACTTAACCAGGTGCGCCACTTCCTGGCCCCAGTTCATCTTCTCTATTCAGTAGTTTCATTGCTCCAAAGAGGGCTGTGACCTTTGCTGAATGTCTGTGCTCCTAAATTCTAGAACACTCTTCTTTACCTGATAATTCCCAGAAATTAATTCTGATAGGGAGGGAGTGGCTCAGCCAGAAAAGCACATATCCACAGGTGCTTGGTAATGTGTGAGGACATGGGCTTGAGCCCCCAGCCTCCACCTGCTTCATGAGCAATGAAGCAGGGCTGCAGGTGTCTCTGTCTCTCTTCCTTGTCTCCCTCTCTCTGCCAATTTCTCTGTCACTGTCTCAATAATGAAATAAAATAAAGTTAAAAATAATTAATTCGAATAGAATACAGGCTTAAGGAAAGAGAGAGAGAGGAGAGTGTGTGTGTGTGTGTGTGTTTTGCTAGGAAAGGGGTTTTCAAACAATTTGCCAGACAACAGGATCATAAGAGGACTGATCTGAGATCCTGCTATTTAAGCCAGAAATCCTCAAAAGCAGCCTTGAAAATTCATTAAAAACAGATCCCTGTGGTCCGGGAGGTGGCGCAGTGGATAAAGCATCGGACTCTCAAGCATGAGGTCCTCAGTTCAATCCCCGGTAGCACATGTACCAGAGTGATGTCTGGCTCTTTCTCTCTCCTCCTATGTTTCCAATAAATAAATAAATAAATAAATAAATAAAATCTTAAGAAAAAAACCACAACAGATTCCTAGATTCTAGCCATGAAGATGGGATAATTTTCTCCCTTCCTCTGGTTGCCTCATATGTTTGAAAACATATGAGATGGCATTAAAAGTAATAAAGAGGAAGAAAGCTATTTCACAAATGGTTTTGGATCTACCCAGGCTAGCTTGAGTTCATGGCAGAATTCTCCCACTGAACCACACATGTTACATGTAGCCTGAGGGAATAATATTAATTTTGTTTTCATCAGGTGCTTTTTCTCCATCCATTGAGATTGCCCTATGATTTTGAACTTCCATTCTGTTACTGTGGCATACCATGCATCTTTGAATTTTGCAATGTCAGTTATCAATGCAGAGATTAGAGCCATGAGATATAAGGGCAATTAACCCATATTCTCACAATCACACAGTTCCTATTTTGTAGCTCATACATGCACATGCATTTTGCTCTTGTCAGAACAAAGGACATGCCTCAGAGAACTAAGCTACTTTCATGTCACTTCTTGATAGGCGAAATTCTTCCCAGCACCCTCTGCTTTCAGCGTGCTGGCAAGTAAGGAAGTAAGGACTGGAAGCAGAGGGAGCTAGTTTCCTCTTTTCCCCCATGTCCCCTTTAGCACAAGCCGTTGACTAATACCGGAAGCTAACAGGCGCAAGGAAGAACAGACTGGAGTTTCTTGCTTGGCTGGGTTTCTTAGAATGGCCTCACCTTTCTTCTGCATATGAAGCAGGTTTTTGCCTGAATGGAAAACCTGGCTCTTCTGAGCGGTCAGTCCCCTTAGCCCTAGTTGTACCTGCTTGCCACACTTACTTTCAGTCTCCCTGAAGTCATGGTAGGTGACTTGATATTCTGTGCTCTATTATTATTATTATTACTCTTATTATTATTCCTTTTGTAGAACCTAGGCATTGCCTGGAGGATTTCACTGCTCTGGACCACTTTTCCATTTGGGGGAGCATGAGGGAGGCAGGGAGGAGACTATAGTATCAGAGCTTCTTCATTGCCATGGCAGCTTCCATAAAGTGCCCTGGTTCAAATCTGGGTTGTCGGTCTGGCACTGCAGGTGCCCTATTCGGTGAGCTATGTAGTCAGCCTGATTCGGTGTATCCAGAATGCTACCTTTATCCAGTGCAGTGGGTCCAACACACAAGCACATTGTTTGGGTCTCTCTGTGATTACATGATGCAGGAGACTTCATGCACAAATCAATCTCTTAAGCGTGTGGGAGGTGGGGTATGTGACACAGAGCGGGAAACCAGGAGTGGACCTGTAACAACAGCCCTGGGCTTGCTTCTGCTTTGCTGCAGCCTTCAGGGACCTCTTTTGATGATTCTGCTATAGTGGCGGAAACTGATTAGTCCAGTCGTGCAAGTTGGTTTACTTGGGTCCCGGAGACTGGACTCTCCAACCTGTGTTTCAAACAGTGTCAAACTCTGTAAGGTGACATGTTTCTTTCTTTCTTACCTAAAAAATATATATTTATGAGAAGGATAGAAGGAGAGAAAGAAAGAACCAGACATCACTCTGGTACATAGGCTGTCAGGGATTGAACTCAGGTCCTTATGCTTGAGAGTCTCATGCTTTATCCTCTGCACCACCTCCCGGACCACAGGTGACACATTTCTGGGGGGTAATTGCTGAAACATCTGGTCTGTGACTATAGGAATATCTCTGATTTTTCATTTTCAACACCAGAAAGTAGTACTGGCAGGCGAGAAATCAACATGGACTTGGCACAAATTGTTTCATTTGGAAAATGTAGTGAATTTCTGCAGTGCCTCCTACCCAACCCTCCCTGTTCTTCTTGTGGAAACGGAGCCTTCCCCTGTCCCCACCCTCCCACCATACTTCAGTTAAAGCTCATCTGTTTCCAGTGCTTGGGACTCATGTGACCGCGGCTGAGCCAATCGGTGCAGGCCTCTTCCTTGGCCACAATGATTGGCTCAGTTGTGGGCATGTGGCCAAGGGGCGGTCCTGAGACTTTCCCCTGCAACTTAGGGAAGGAGAGCCTCCCCTAGTTCTTGTTGGATTTGAAAGCAGGGAACACATGAGGCTTGGTGATGCTCATGTTGATACAATGTGGAGATAAGAGAGTAACATCAGCTAATGGCAGATAGGGGGTGGATGAAAATGTATCTCTGAATGTATCTCTGAAAAAAGTTTAAAAATGTACCCTTTAGCAAAATTCATCTTATCACTGTCTAAGAAATGCAAACTATAATGGCCACCACGGTCACGTTACTGGTGTCTCTCACTAGTGCGACACTCTGAAAAACACCACGTGAAGCTCAAAACCAGGGATTCATACTTGCAAGTCTGTTGTGCCCTGTGGTGTCATGGGGTGGGCGTGGGGTAGGGTTGGGGAAATCTCCAATTCTGGAATTTCAATTTCTGGAAATTCTTCAATTTCTGGAAGAGTTTGAGAAGGATGGGGGTTAGTTCTACTTTTAAAGTCTTATAGAATCCATGCATATGGTCATCTCACCCTGGACTTCTGTTCTTGGAAGACTATTGATAACTGTTTCAATTTATGCACCAGTGATTGACCTGCTCAATCTGTCTACTTCTTCTTGAGTCAAGCTTGGCATTCAGTGTGACTCTAAAAATGTGTCCTTTTCATCTGAGTTGTTCAATTTACTTGCATATAAGTGTTCATAAATATTCTTGTCTCATCACTTGCATCTCTGCATCATCAGTTTGTGATGAGAGATGTGATGAAAGCCTGATTGCCCTACCTTTATATGCCACTTCCTTTTTTTACCTGGAAGCCTGTAATATATTTTCCTTTGTCCTTGAATTATGGCAGCGATATATATATATATATAAATATATATATATATTTATATATATCTCAAGATTTTATTAAAGATAGGAGGAGAGAGATAAGAAGAATCATATTTCACTCTGGTATATATACTGTTGAGGATTGAACTTGAAGTCTCATGTTTGAGAGTCCAATACTTTATTCATTTCACTACTTCCTGGACTATGATAATGGTGATGTGTCTAACTGTTAATCATGTAGGAATCAAGAATTTGGGTGTTCACTCAGCTTTCTGGCTATATGTATTCTTAAGATTGCCCAGATGTGGAAAAAGTTCTGTACTGTTTCTTTGAATATGGTCTCTGCTTCTTTCCCCCTCAGGAATTCCTATAACACTCACATTTGCCTTTTTGGTAGAGCCTGCCACTTCCCAGAAAGTTGCTTTATTTTTTCCCTAAAATTTCTTCATCATCTTTGAATTCACAGAGTGAATGCATTGTATCATCTATCCCAGATGATACAATGCATTTGTATAATAATATAATAATCCCTTTGCATGATTGAGTCTACTTCCTTGACTTGCTACCTGAGGTTGTACTCCATTAGAAGTATAAATGGTATAAATGCTGAATCCAGTCAGACCTGAAGCCAGTTATTTTTAGTCTCTCCACTTACAGATGCCATTAAATTCCAGTTTTGAGACTTGTATGGCATGGGCTTTCATGGCACTGAGAGAATCCTTGTGGATATTAACAATGACTGGAGGGAGGGACACACAGTCTAGATTAGTCAAGGCTCTTGAACAACCAACTCACACCTCCAGCTTCTCTCTTGGTGTGCCTACAGTGGGTGGTAGGAGGTGACACACAATTTGACACTGAGGGAAATGGAATCTTGGGGGGATAAGGTGCCCTGTCTTCATATCCGTGTCGAGCCAATGGCAGACCCGGGACTGCAGCCAGGTGCCCCTTGCCTCTTGTCAGCCTCAGCTGCCTCCCATTCAGCTGTCAGCATCGCTTAGTGATTTTTCCCTCTCTCCTTAAACCATCTCCAAGGTGTCCAATTTAGAATAAATATAAGTGGAAATTAGAACAAGGTCATCAGCATTTCCTACTGTTTAACAGCTGACGGTGCCTATAGGAGGTCAAAATTACTGTCACTAAAATCTATATAATCCGTTTAATGTTGCTCTTTCTGCATCTGGTGCTCTGTGGAAGTCTTCCACGTTGGCTTAACAGCTTTTCACTTTCAGGGCTTTGAGCATCGCTACCTCCTCTTTGCTCGTGACAGAAAGCACAGTTTACATTAAGGAAGAGTGATGCCATTTGTTTTAGCTTTTCATTGAGGGCAGGACCACAGGTGTTCAAATTGTGAGCTTCTGTGATGTTGTGTGAACTGGGTTTCATGAGCAGATGTCATCAGTGGGCCCTACAGCAAGGCATCCTCATTCTTGGGGTCAGGTGTGCTGGCAGGGGATCTGAAACTGTGCAGCACAGCTCTGAAAGAAGGCAGTGGCCTTTCTTCCCTTGGACCAGTGGTCCCTCTCTCCTCAGAGTCAACCTCACCCAGCCAGGTCTGCCCTGAGCTCTTCTGATACTCCTGTCTAAAACTCTACAGTTTGCTCTTTTATGGCTACAAGTCAGATGGTGGTGCTTTCTCTGTAAGGGTGAGGAGTTGGCTGACTTACCTGCCTTCTTTCCTTCTCACTGGTTAGCGATGTGTTTGACTGTAAGCAACAGAGATCTGGGGTCAGAGTGGCTTAGGCAAGTGGGTAGTTTTTGAATTTTTTAAAAGACATCACTATTCTGACACCAGTGTTGTCCATGGGGCTCATTCCACCATTCCTGGTGCCTATTTTATTTATTTATTTATTATAGCAACAGAGAAATTGAGAGGGAAGGGAGAGATAGTGAAGAAGAGGAAGAGAGAGAAAGAGAGAGAGAGAGAGACCTGCAGCATTCCTTCACTGTTCATGAAACTCCCCACACAAGTGGGGGATTGGGGCTTGAATCTGGGTCCTTGAGCATGGTAATATGTGTGTTCTCAAAGATTAATTTTATTATTTAAATCATAGGATATAATTGAGAAAGACAGAGAGATAGATATCCCTCTGGCACATGTGAAGGTGGCTGTTGAACTGGGAGACTCAGGTACACAAGTCCTATGTTCTACCAACTGAACTCTTTCTCACTTTCTTTCTTTTCTTGGCAATAGTATTATCTCAGGGATTGTACATACAAGACTTCACTGCTCCTGGAATCCTTTTTTTTTTTTTTTTTTTGATAGTGGTAGACAGAGAGGAGAGAGAGACAGAGAGATGTCTTCAGTGATGCTCCACCACTCTTGAAGCTTCTTGTCTGTAGGCACTCTCATGTGGTGACTGGGGGCTTGAACCTGGGTCTTTGCACATGGTATCTTGTGTGCTCTACCAGGTGAGCCACCACGTCTCACCCACCCCCGCCCCCAGCGGCTCTTTCTCCTACTGTGGGCAGCTTCGCCGAGTCCATGTGTTACCCTCCTTTTTTTTCTTTTTAATTTTTATTTATTTTTTTATTATCATTTATTCATTGGATAGAGACAGCCAGATACTGAAAGGGAAGGGGAAGATAGAGAGAGAGAGAGAGACAGAGAGACCCCTGCAGCCTTGCTTCACCATTTGTGAAGCTTTCCCCCTTCAAGTGGGGACCGGGGGCTGAACCTGGGTACTTGCGCATTGTAGCATGTGTGCTCAACCAGGTGCGCCACCACCCAGCCCTTGTTACCCTCCTCATAACGGTTCTCATGCCCACACGGTGACTGTGTCACCTCCATCGACTCTCAGAATGTGACCAACACCTGCATCTGGATGCCCAAAGATTCTCTTGGGGGTTAATTCATTTTCCTTAGGGAAGAGATGAGCTTTGACTGGGAAGAAATGTGAAGCAATCAGTCTTTTGCCCTGGGCGGAAGTCTGGGCAGATGAGCTGTGGGTAGGCACTCCCCCTTCAGGACATTGGCACTCCTTAGCTCTTAGCCTGCTTTTTGCTCCTGCTCTCACTGAGTGTTTGGTGCCAAGACAAGGGCCCTTTGGGACCCCAGTGGTCATGCAGCCCCAGAACCCATGGTGGCACGTGGAATATTCTAACTCAAGGTTTCCTCTGTCTTGCCCACCAGCAAGTGTACTCCCGCTCACTACTTTATCTTCCACAGATGTATGGGGCGTGTTTGAATCCTCAGGTAACCCATCTCCCTTTCTCTTGACAACAGCTCCATTCCTTTTTGTACTCCTGTGCTTTCATTTCTGTGGAGAAGTGAGGAAACGAGTGTGCTCACTCGGCCCATTAAAATCAAATTCTCTGTCTTTCATTTGAAAAGGAAAATGTCAACATGCCTTTGGGATTGAATCAGGGAGACATGTTCATCCAGGAGCAGTTGAAATCACACAGAGAAACAGAGTAGGGCGTTGGACGGCAGCCATACCTATGTGGAGACAGACCCTCGTCTCCAGCTTAGGGTCCGGCAGCGTTTTGGCACCGGTGACTTGGCAAAATGATTCTGAAACTGACCTAGAAGGGAGTGGAGAAATAGCACAATGGTAATGCAAACAACTTTCATGCCTGAGGCTTGGAGACCCCAGGCTCAATCCCTGGAACAACCAATAAGCCATAGCTGAGTAGTGTTCAGTTCAAAGTATTGCATAAATAAAAATAAAATAAAATAAAGTAAAATAAAATCAGCCCAGGAGACAGAAAAATGGCAGTTCTAGCTAGCAGAATTTTGGGAAAGCCTATTAACATGCCCTGTATGAGTCAGGACTGTCATAACCAGGTATACCACGTATTGCGTGATTTAAAAAAAATTATTAGTGATTTGGCAATGATTAACAAGATTGTAAGATAACAGGGGTACTGGGAGTCGGACGGTAGCACAGCAGGTTAAGCTCATGTGGCGCAAAGCGCAAGGACAGGCATAAGGATCCCGGTTCTAGCCCCCGGCTCCCTACCTGCAGGGGAGTCACTTCACAATCGGTGAAGCAGGTCTGCAGGTGTCTGTCTTTCTCTCCCCCCTCTCTGTCTTCCCCTCCTCTCTCCACTCCTCTCTGTCCTATCCAACAATGATGACATCAATAACAATAATAACTACAACAACAATGAAAAACAACAAAGGCAACAAAAGAGAAAATAAATAAATAAATATAAAAAATTAAAAAAAAAGATAACAGGGGTACAATTCCACACAGTTCCAACCACCAAAGTTCAATGTCCCATCCTCTCCATTGGAAGCTTCCCTATTCTTTATCTGCTTCTGGGAATATGAACCCAAATTCCTTTTTTTTCTTTTTAATGTTTTTTGTTTACTATTGGATAGAGACAGAATTTGTGAGAGGAGGGGAGGTAGAAGAGAGACAGAGAGACACCTACAGCCCTGCTTCATCACTTGTGAAGCTTTCTTCTGAAGGTGGGGACCAGGGGCTTGAACACGGGTCCTTGTGCTCTGTAGTGTGTGTGTGCTTAGCCAGGTGTGTCACTGCCTGGCCCCCACAGTTGCTTCTTTAAGAACTATCTTCTGGTCTGAGGGAGAGAGCATCATTGCTATGCAAAAAAGGCTTTCAGGTTCAGTTCCTAGCACCACCATAAACCAGAGCTGAGTGGTTCTGCAGTCTTTAAAACAAAGAGAAATAAGAAAAAAAGAAAGACAAAGATTATATTTTTGTGGTTGGGGAGATGGTTCATCTGCTAGGCCACAAGGTTCGCATGCCTGAGGCTCTAGGTTCGATCCTGAATGATCCTTGTAATGGAGTGACATTGTGCTCTCTCTCCTCTCTCTCTCTCTCTCTCTCTCTCTCTCTACCTCATGTGAAATAAATACGTTTTTCAGACTGTGCCCAGTGGAGTCACATTTGTTTCAAGTAAAAACCTTGAACTCTGAAACCAATTCAAATACTTCCACTGGCTGAGTGTGTACTTTTTTTTCCTTTGCTTTCTTTTTTTTCTTTTTTAAAAAATTTTATTTATAAAAAGGAAACATTGACAAAACCATAGGATAAGAAGCATACAACTCCATACAATCCCACCATCAGAACTCTGTATCCCATCCTCTCCCCTGATAGCTTTTCTATTCTCTATCCCTCTGGGAGTATGGACCCAGGGTCATTATGGGGTGCAGAAGGTGGAAGGTCTGGCTTCCGTAATTGCTTCTCTGCTGAACATGGGCGTTGACTAGTCAATCCATACTCCCAGCCTGCCTCTTTTTTTACTTAGTGGGGCAGGGCTCCAGGACACATTAATGGGGTTGTCTGTGTGTACTTGTATCTGATTCTCAGCTTCAGATTATATACCACTGGATTCAAGAATTAAACATCACGAATCCTTGAAATTTGAAATTTGTCTTAAGGGTGGGGGCCGGACAGTGATGCACTGGGTTAAGCGCACATAGTATGAAACACAAGGACTCATGCAAGGATCCCGGTTCAAGCCCCAGGATACAGGGGGGTTGCTTCACAAGTGGTGAAGTAGGTCTGCTGGTGTCTCTCTTCCTCTGTCCCTCTGTATCTTCCCTTACCCTCTCAATTTCTCTCTTTTCTATCCCCAAAAAAGGAAAGAGAGACAGGAAGAAAGAAAGAAAGAAAGAAAGCCATCAGGAGCAGTGGATTTGTAGTGCAGGCACTGAGCCCTAGTAATAATCCTGGAGGCAAAATAAATAAAAAAATAAAAAAGTCATGAGAGTAGAACTTAAGTAGCTCTACTCCCTAAAAGGTCAAGAAGAAAATAACCGATGATCTATTTTAGATGATGGATGTATGAATTAGCTTGAACGTGGTCTTTACTTCACAATGCATTGTGTTTGCTTTGAATATACCTAATTTTCAATCGCCAAATATACCTCAGTTGAAAAAGAATGCAAGCAAAGGCACACTCACCCACCAAATATTTATTTATTACCAGAGCACTGCGTAGCTCTGGCTTATGGTAGTTCTGGAGATTGAGCGAAAATACTGATTTTTTTTTTTTTTTTTTGGTGGTGTTGTTGCCACTAGGGTTATTGTTGGGACTCAGTGTTTACGTGACATACCCACCACTCCCAGCAGCCATTTTTTTCCCTATTTTATTGGATAGGACAGAGAGAATTTGAGAGAGGAGGTGGTGATAGGGAGAGAGAAAGACAGCTGCAGACCTGCTTCACCACTCATGAAGTTTCTGCCCCCTCCTGCAGGTGAGAAGTGCGGACTCAAACCTGACTCCTTGCACATGGTAATATGTGTGCTCAACCTGGTGCACCACTTCTCAGCCTCCTGATTTTTAAAAAAGACTTACGTATTTATGAGAGAGAGAAAGAATGAAAGAGGAAGGACAGAGCATAAAGTAGTGCTTGAGAGTTGAACCTGCAGCCTCTGGGGTGTTGGGCATGTGAGTTGATGCTCTAACAAGCTGAGCTGTCTCTCTGTCTTTCTCTCCCTTTCCCTCTCCCTCCCCCCCATATATATATATATATCCGCCCACTCAGGGAATCCCAAGTGATGCTATAGTGAGTGTGTTTAATCTCGGGTTATCAACAGAGAAGGTGCAACTCAGAAAGCAAAGATCTTCTGTTTCTTTATTTAAAAAATATTTTTTAAATTTATTCATGAAGAATGATAGTAGAGGAAACAGAGAGAGAGAGAGAGAGAGAGGTAGGTAACCAGGCATTGCTCTGGTACAGATGAGGGGGGCGGGGGAGGATTGAGCTCAGGACCTCATGCTTGATTGTGTCTTGAATGCATCACATCTGTACCTCCAAATCTTGCAGGCCTCTTTCAACCTTAATTGCTTTGGTGAGAAGGGCAATTTCTCTAGGGTCAGATGCTGGACTTTATTTTGCTTTCTGGCCAGACCATCCCCAAGCTGTCAGCTATCTCAGCTCAGTCACCTTTGTCCTCTGAAGTACCGCTTTGTCTTGTGGGAACCCCCTTTTTTGTTGTTGGAACCCTGCCTTACAGGAGTGGGGGGGAGAGATACACCCTGGAAAGGTGCTAACAAGCTTGCTAGTGTCCTCAGGGGCCCTGCTGGGGGCAGCCCTGGAGGAGGGCATTTCTGAGGTGGGGGGGAAGCTCTGCTTCTGGTGTTCGCCTCCTGGGGCCTGTCCAATGCTGACCTCATCTGGGGCTCAGGGAGCCTGGGATTCAGAGGCACATTATGTTTCTCTTTTATTATCGGAGTCTGCTCTTACAATGCAGGCTGCTGGCTGAGCCGCCCCTGGCAGCAGAAGGCAGCAGCTAGCTGTGTGAACTCTGCCTGGAGCCAGACTCCTTGGACTGAATTCCCCTCTGTCACTTCCAACCTTCGGGCCCCTGGACAAGCCTCCCTGGGCCTGTTTCCTTGGCCATGAGTGGGGGTAATGGACCATTCCCTATACCCAGGTAGTTGTGAAGATTAAAAAAGAAAACATACTTAGGAATGCTTAAATTAGGCCCGGGGGGGGGGGGAGGGGAGGCGGGTGGTGGTGGTGCACCCAATTAAAGTGCATGCATCACCGTGAGCAAAGAACCAGGTTCGACTCTCTGCTCCCCACCTTCAGCGAGGATGTTTCACGAGCAGTGAAGCAGGTCTGCAGGTGCCTACCTTTCTCTCTCTCTCTCCTCCCCTTTCAACTTCTCTCTGTCCTATCGAATAAAATAGAAAAATTGAAAAAGGCCACTGGATAACCCTGGAGACAAAAACAAAACAAAACAAACAAAAATCATGTAGAATACATGCTTGGCATAACATAAGGATTACATAAATGCTGGTGATGAGAGTGATTTATTTTCCTCTTGCCTGGATTTTTTTTTACATTTTATCTTTTAAAAATTTATTTATTTATTTATTACTATTTTTGTATTTATTTATTCCCTTTTGTTGCTCTTGTTGTTTTATTGTTGTTATTGATGTCGTCGTTGTTGGATAGGACAGTGAGAGATGGAGAGAGGAGGAGAAGACAGATAGGGGGAGAGAAAGAGAGACACCTGGAGACCTGCTTGGGAAGCGATTTCCTCTGCAGATGGGGAGCTGGGGGCTCGAACCTGGATTCTTACACCGGTCCTTGCGCTGTGCACCAACTGTACTTAACCCACTGCTCTACCGCCTGACTCCCTATGTATTTATTTATTATTGGATAAATACAGACAGAAATTGAGAGGGGAGGGGAAGATAGAGAGGGAGAGAGACAGAGAGACACCTGCAGCTGTAAGCTTTCCCCGGCAGGTGGGGACCAGGGACTTGAACCTGGGTCTTTGCACATTGTAGTGTGTGCGCTTTGGCTAAGTGCACCACCACCTGGCCCCCATTGTATCTTTTTCCATGCAGTGATGTGTAGACAGACACAATCGTCAGTGTATTTGCTGGTCTAGGGCCCAAGTCTTGCGCTCAAGGCAAGAACCTTTGTGATCACCCAGTGAGGTGGCCCAGCTGCATCGCTGCATAGCAGGTGCTCTGTCAGTGGTGTGCTCCTCCTTCCAACCATGATTCCTGCTTCCAGGCAAGAGAATCGCAGCTCCTGGCTTGGTAGATTTGTCACAGTGATGTGATGTTGGAGGAGGGGAAAGGAAGGGAATGATAATGTGACGGGCAGGGGGCAGGTCACGGCAGAGCTTGCTATCCACAGCCCTGGGAGGAGGCCAGGACAGTATGCAAAGGTCACAGGCGTTCCACCAGCACAGTCATACTTGTGGGGGTGTTCATCTTGAAATTCTTATTCTTTCTTCTTTCTTTCTTTCTCTCTCCCTTTCTTTCTTTCTCTCTTTCTTTCTTTCTTTCTTTCTTTCTTTCTTTCTTTCTTTCTTTTTGTCTCTGGGGTTATCTCTGGGGCTCGGTGCCTGCCCTAGAATCCGCTGCTCCTGGAGGCCATTTTCCCTTTTGTTGCCCTTGTTGTTTATCGTTGTTGTTATTATTGTTGTTACTGCTGTCATTGTTGTTGGACAGGACAGTAAGAAATGGAGAGAGATGGGGAAGACAGAGAAGGAGAGAGAAAGACAGACACCTGCAGACCTGCTTCACCATCTGTGAAGTGACTCCCCTGAAGGTGGGAATCCTTATGCTGGTCCTTCCTTGCACTTTGTGCCATGTGTGCTTAACCTGCTGAGCTATTGCCCGACCCCCCACCCCCATCTTGAAATTTCTATCCAGTGTTTTCTGTTGGGGACCAGAGACTCAGCAGGCAACCAAACAGCAAAGGCCCTGGTTCTAGAGAGAAGGGATAGCAAGCAAATAAGGGGAAAGACCAAGGTTAATGTCAGATGGTGAGAGTCAGGTCAAAGACACCCAGTGGGATGAAATGATCTGGGACTGGAGGTCTGGGCCAAACATTAGCCAAGGAGCCAAAGAAATCACTCCAGTTATTATCAACAGAAAGAGTTCAAAGAAGCTACCTAACACAGGATTATTAGTTCTTTAAGTGATGAAAGAGCTGAGAAACCTAACTAGGCAGGGCACAGTGCCACCTGGGCATGGCGTAGTCACCAGATGTTGACGGCAGGCAGCTGATGTCAACTCTGTGGGCAGGTGGGACAGAATGTGAGGACTGGGTTAGAATTGCTGCCTACAGGGAACTGTGTCCTTGGTGAGGGGACAGGAGCATTGTTTGTGTGCCAAGCTCAGCAGTGATGCTGATCCTGGGACTTGGGGCCCCAGGGGACCCGCTGGGAGCCCCAGCATCCCATGAGCTTCATTTTTGGATGTCATCAACCCCCCTAACCCTTAGGGGCTTCTTTGGAGCCACCTGCTGCTAGGGATGTGGTTTAGAGGGTCATTTAGCTTCACAGCATCCGGCAGGCTTGTGCCCTTGATCTGGACTTGGTCTCTTCTTGGGCAAAGGCTTCTAGAAAATCAGCCCAGGAACAGGTACTGTTTCACACACAGGTACCAGCCACCTGGTCTATCCGCTGGAGGGGAGAAAGACTGTGGCCGCCGTGTGACTTTGGGAGCAGAAGGCAGGGCACTGTCATCTCGGGCTCTGGATGTATTTCTCAGGACGTGGTCTCACAGCTTCATAGAGTGCCCTGAATCCAGACAGCATATTTCCTTGCAGTCTGGTTGGAGGATAAAATCAGCCCTGGCAGCTGATGTTTATGACTCTCCATAGGAGCTTTCAGAAAAGCAAAAATTGTGTTGCCTTTTGCTTGAGTTACAGTGGGGCAGGACGGCGAGCCCCATACCGTTACTTCAGATCAAATGGGAGCTCTGGCTACCAGAATGGAGAGAGAGAAGGCCTGGTTTTAAATTTCTTGTATATTAAGAAGTATAAAACACCAACATAAATGAGATAGAAAAAGAAAGACACCATATATATTAAAAAGGAAATGGATTCCCCAATGAAACCAAGTGCATTAAAACTTCGCCTTGGGGCTAGGGACATAGCGCATTGGTAGCCTAACAGACGCACATGCCAAGGGCCTCTGAAGTCTCAGGCTCAATCCCTGATCTGCTGTTTATGCCAGGGCTGAGTGCTGTGACACCTCTCTCTCTGTCTCTCTCTCTCTCTCCTCTCCCTCTCTCTCTCCTCTCCCTCTCTCTCTTCTCTTCCCTCTCCCCCCCCCCCCCCATTTCTCTTTCGAAAGTAGATAAAGTGTTAAAACATTTATACAAAAAGGTGTTGCATTCAGAGCATGGGTGGTGACCCGGTTGAACACACATGCCGCAATGCATAAGCACCCAGGCTCAAGCCCTTGGTCCCACCTGCGGGGAGGGTGGGGTGGGAACTTCAGGAGTGGTAAAGGAGCGCTTCAGGTATCTCTTTCTCGCTCCCTCTTTATCTACCTTTCTATCTCAGTATCTCTCTTTAGCTCATGAATGGCTAAATAAAACCTTAAAAAGATTCTGCATTAATTTTCAGTTCTCCATGTCTTTATTCTATTTGTTTTTAAATTTGAGACATTTCATTAATTTATTTATTGGGTAGAGATAAAAAAAAATCGAGGGATAGGAGTATATAGAAGAGAGAGACGGAGAGAGACACCTGCAGTCCTGCTTCACCACCAGGGAAGCTTCCACCCCCTGCAGGTGGGGACCAGGGGCTTGAACCCGGGTCCTTATGTATTGTAGCATGTAGGCTCTGTCAGGTGCACCACCGCTCAGCCCCCTCCACATATTTAGATAAACTTGAGTTTAAACCTAACCTTGGGCTTTCCCCAAATGGTATGAAAAAATGTGAACCTCTCACTTCCAAAGCTGGCCTCCGTGTGCCCACTTAGTTCCAATGGAGAATGCTGACAGACCCCAGAATCGGAAGTTCCCTGCCAGGGGTGGGCCTCCTGGCCTGTGACTGCCTGGGCCGTGCTTGGGCAAATGGCTTGGAGAGTAGACATAAACCGGCACAGGACCAATCTACACTCCACGGGCATGGTGCCCCTGTGTTGCCTGTATCCCATCGGTGGTATACTGCTAAAATGTCCCCTGAGAGGAGACAACTTCTTCAAAGCCATTTCTCCCTCCTCTGCCTTGGATCCAAATTCTCCATCAGCTACAACTTGGAGTGAAGGGAGAGACCTGTGTTAGGAACGTGACTACCTCCTCTGTATCTTTATACGTATTTATGAATATATATGTATGTATGTGCATGTCTCAGATACAAACTGTGGAATGATTTCTTTTTTCAGCACAGTTTTGATGCCTGCTTCTCCACTTACTACGTCGCAAGGATTTTTCTTATAGCACTTCATAGTTTTGGAAATCATGGTTTTGTTGACAGCAACATACTGCACCCTGAGTGTGGTTTTAATCATTTATTGAATCATTTTCCTACTGATGGGCTTTTAGCTCCCTTCCAGCATCTTGTTGTAATGAGCCTGGATTGTGATGAACGTACTTATACATTAATCTCCTTCCTGATCTCTTGATTAATCCCTTAGAATGGATTCCAAGGTGGGGCATTGCTGGAATTTTACTTATTTATTTATTTTGCAGAGCCAGAGACTCCCGTATGTGATTTCTCCCAGACTGCACTGCTTTTTCCTTCAGCTAGAGAGCCAGAGAAAGAGACATACTGAGAGGGAGAGAAAGCATAGCACCAGAGCGCCCCTGTGCATTCCCTTGAGATGTGGGGTCTTGAGCCTGGGCCATGAAGGCATGCCCCCTACCAGCTGAACTGTCTATCTCTCTAGCTCCCAGAATGGGCATTTAAGTTTTTATTAGTGATTTAATGATGACTGACAAGATTCTAAGAAAACAGTTCCACACAGTTTCCTCCACCAGAGTTCTGTGTCCCATCCCCTCTATTGGAAGCTTCTCTAGTCTTTATCCCTCTGGGAGTATGGATGAAAATTCTTTATGGGATGTAATTGCTAATTCTTTATGGGGTGTAATTGCTTCTCCTCTGGACATGGATGTTGGAAGTTCATTCCATACCCCAGCCTGTTTCTGTCTTTCCCTAGTAGGGTAGGGGTCTGGAGAAGTGAGACTTCAGGACACATGGGTGAGGTTGTCTGCCCAGAGAAGTCAGGATGGCATCATAGTAGTGTCTGCAACTTGGTGGCTGAACAGCAGTGAGATATAAAGCAGGACAAATTGTTTAATAAACAGGAGCCAAAAGGTAGGAGTAGAACAGATGAAATGAAGGGTTTTCGAGTGGGAAGGAGCTAGGAAATCGATTTAAGGTATGTTCCAAGGGGCCCATGACTTTAGTAATTTTTTCCTGAGCCTGATAGCTAACACGCTGCTGGATTAAAAATCTTGCAGAGTAGACAGTTTTAAGGATCTGAGCTCTCTGCTTCATAACTGCTCTGTCTATGTTAGCTTTGCCCTTCCCAACATCTATCCACTTCTTGTGGGCTGGGGGTGGGACAGAAACCAGAGCTGTCTTTCCATATCCCTACATCCCACTGTCCAGAGACATTGTAAGTGAGTAGTCAATCTTGCTAGGTAAATCATCAGAGGGGTAAATAATCAGTCTTTCTCCTCCAGTAGTTAACCCACTGGAATTGATGTCATGGGGGGAGGGGGGTGAGAACTTTGTTTTTATTTTTCATTTAGTTTATATTTAAAGGTGTTTGATGTATGGTCACATAACCAAGCTAATTAACAGTAGTTACTTCTCTATAGATTCCATTTTGTATGTGCTTGTGCTGAGGAGGGTGGAATTTAAGACCTACTCCCTGAGGCCAGGTGGTGGTGCACCTGGTTGAGCACACACATCACAGTGTACAAGGACCTGGGCTTAAGTTCCTGTGCCCCCACCCACAGGGGGAAAGTTTCATGAGTGATGAAGCAGTGCTACAGGTGTCTCTCTCCTCCCCTGTCTCCCTCTTCCCTGCTGATTTATCTCTATCCAAAATAAATATTTTTTATTTTTTTTAGAATTTTTTCTTTTTTATTTAAGAAAGGATTAATTAACAAAACCATAGGGTAGGAGTGGTACAATTCCATACAATTCCCACCACCCAATCTCCATATCCCACCCCCTCCCCTGATAGCTTTCCCATTCTCTATCCCTCTGGGAGCATGGACCCAGGGTCATTGTGGGTTGCAGAAGGTAGAAGGTCTGGTTTCTGTAATTGCTTCCCCGCTGAACATGGGCGTTGACTGGTCGGTCCATACTCCCAGTTTGCCTCTCTCTTTCCCTAGTAGGGTGTGTCTCTGGGGAAGCTGAGCTCCAGGACACATTGGTGGGGTCTTCAGACCAGGGAAGCCTGGCCGGCATCCTGATGGCATCTGGAACCTGGTGACTGAAAAGAGAGTTAACATACGAAGCCAAACAAATTGTTGAGCAATCATGGACCCAAAGCTTAGAATAGTGGAGAGGAAGTGTTAGGGGGATACTCACTGCAAACTCCAGTGTACTTCTGCTTTCAGAATATATTTTTTGCAGAATATATATATATATATTTTCAGAATATATATTTTGCAGTAGTTTATGGATACGTGTGAACATATGCTCTCTCTCACAGAAACTGGTGTATATCTAGGTTTTGGGACTTTGTTAGAAAGTGAACCACCTGAGATGGAATTAGAGTATACTATGAAAGGAAAGGTCTCACCCGAGTAATGAAGCTGAAGGGTTGTCATTCCACACGTGAAGTCTCTGGACACAGTCTGAAGTGAAGCATGTTGAGGTGGCAGTCGTTGTGTTGGTTAGGTTGTGATCGGCAGATGCAATATTATTTGATATAGATTGGGAGAGGGATACGGGAAAGTGGGCCCTATCCAATGGTTCTAGGACTGGGGGAAGTAGAGGCTCTATAGTGGAGATGTGAGGTTCCTGCTGTCTTAGGGTTCAAAAAGACAATTCAAAAGGACAATTCAAAAAGACCTATTTTCCTAGCACACAGCAGGAAGCGACAGTGTTACCAGTTATACATTCGATCCCCAGAAATTCTTCTGCTCCTGTAACTGAAACTGGATGTGCTAGACCAGTCTTTACCCATCTCCCCTCAGTCTAAGCCAGTTCCAGGCAATCCCTTCCTACTCTCTGCTTTCTGGTTCCGACTGGTTTTGATATCACGTAGGTGTGAGGTCTTTCTGTATTTGGAGGAGAACTGTCTTCAGAACACCTTCTTGAAGCAAGGTTATAGCAATTCTTACGTGTGGTCATATCTTTGTTATAATCTTTTTATTCAGATCTTTCTAACCTGAATCTGAAAAACACCAGAGGAAGTCAGACACTGTTTCTCTTATCTGAGAGAGAAGAGGAAAAAAGGAAGGAGTCTGGGAAGTAGTAACAGGTGTCGGTGCAATTTAGAAAGGAAGTGAAGGCAGGACTGTAGGAAAAGATGGGATGGAGATATATATATATATTCAACCCATATTGGTGCCCTTGGGAGAACCACTGCAGTTTCAATGGAGGGGAATGAGGACACAGAACTCTGGTGGTGAGAATGGTGTGGAATTATACCCCTGTTAACCTTATACTCTTGTAAATCAATATTAAATCGCTAATAAAAAAGTCTTGCCATCTTCCAAGATAGCCCCCCTCCCCAAAGAGTCCCCACCTCATTCAAATCAATAGAGTGTAACCCCGCCTCCAGAAGTCTCCAAATCAACAGAAACCTGTGTTTTGCAGGATGTGTGTTGGTTACAGGGGAAATGCTATCAGGACAGCGAGTCAGTGGGATGGTCTTCACTTGCCCAGAACGCCACAAGGAAGACTACGTTTTCATGGTGCTGTTGGCTCCATTTCTTCCTGTGGTAGTTGGGAGCCAGGCTCCAGGGTGGAGGTTTATTTCAGTACCTGGACAGCTCTCTGCTGGTTACTAGGGTTACCTAGTTGATATGCTCACTTTGGTTCTATCTTCAGTTTGGCAAAGTTGGTTGGGGCTTTGCCCTCTGTGTTTTCCCATTTGGAAAAACAACAACAACAACAACAACAACATACATATGCCTATGTTTGTGTCTACATTTTAATCAACATAGTAATAACATGGTGGTTGTAACATTTTAAAAAAAATTTATTTTTTTCACCACTCCCATCATCAAAGGTCTGTGTCCCTATCCCCAACTCCATAGATGACCACTATAGTTCTCCTGCAGTCTTGAAAATAGACTGGTTTTTTTTTTTTTACATTTTTATGTTTTTTTTCTCTGTATTCTGCATATGAATGAAACTATTCTGTAGTTGTCCTTCACCTCCTTACTTGCTTCATTGAGTATAGTCTTCTCCAGTTCCATCCACTTTATCCCAAATGACACAACATCGTCCCTTTTTACTGCTGCTAATACTCTATTGAGTAGATGTCCCATACTTTTTTTATCCAGTCATTTGTTGAAGGGCATTTTGGTTGTTTCTAGGTCTTTTGCTAGTGTGGATAAAGCTGCTGTGAACATGGGGGTGCATATATCCCTTTGAATCAGTGTTAGTATATCTTTTGGGCATATACCTAGCAGGGGAATTGCTGGGTCATATGGCTAAGAATTTTTTTAATGACTACCAGGGTTATTGCTGGAGCTCTGTGCTTACACTATGAATCCGTTGCACCTGGCGGCTTTTTTTTTTAAACTAGTGATTTAATAGTGATTTACAGAATTATAAGTTAATGGAAGTATAATTCCACACCACCAGAGTTCTGTGTCCACATCCCCTTCTGGCAGAAGCTGCAATAGTTCTCCAAAGGTTGAAGATATAGGTTGGTATCTATATTTATATCTATGTTTATTTTTCTGCCCACTTTTTATGACCCTGTCTTCACATCCTTCTTTCTTTCTTTCTTTCTTTCTTTCTTTCTTTCTTTCTTTCTTTCTCTCTTTCTTTTTTTCTTTTTTTTTTATTGTCTCCAGGCTTACTGCTGGGGCTTGGTGCCTGCACTACAAATCCACTGCTCCTGGAGGCTATTCCCCCCTTTTTGGTCCTTGTTTGTCGTCATTGTTATTATTGTGGTTATTGCTGTCATTGTTGTTGGATAGGACAGAGAAATGGAGAGAGGAGGAGAAGACAGAGAGGGGGAGAGAAAGATAGACACCTGCAGACCTGCTTCACCGCTTGTGAAGCAACACCCCTGCAGGTGGGCAGCCTGGGGCTGGAACTGGGATCCTTATGCAGGTCTTTGCACTTTGCATGTGTGTTTAACCAATTGTGCTACCTCCTGGCCCCCTTCACATCCTTTCTAAGTAGCACCTATATTTATTACTACTTCCAAGTTTTCTTCCTTTCCCTCCTGCTCTCTCAGATGAACAAAAACACTGCCTGACTTTCTCTGGTGCTTTCCAGATTCAATTCCATTTCAGTGATGGCATAAAAACAAAGAATCCTGTGACAAACTTTTTTAGTCCCAGTGGAATTGGGCTTCAGAGGCCTCTGGTCATCTTCCCCTATTATTTCTCTCTTCTGGGAGTATGGACCAAAATTCATTATGGGGTGCAGAAGGTGGGAGTTCTGGCTTCTGTAATTGCTTCTCCACTGGACATGAGTGTTGCTAGGTTGATCCATACCCCAGCCTGTTTCTGTCTTTCCCTAGTGGTGTAGGGCCCTGTGGAGGTGAGATTCTGGGAGATACTGGTGAGGTCATCTGCCCAGGGAAGTCAGAATGGCATCATAGTAACATCTACAGCTTGATGGCTGAAAGGCAGTAAGATACATAACAGGACGAATTGCTTAATAAGCAGAAGCCAAAAAATAGGAGTAGAATAGATGAGAATAGGGATTATAGGATGAAAAAAAGCTAGGATGTCTATGTTAGGTATGTTCCTAGGAGCCCATGACTTTAATAACAAACACAAAAATAGACTGGAAATGTTGGGAAGGATGATATCAGACTTGAGAATAGAATTTGAAAGCTGGATTAGGGTAGAGAGTAGCTCCCAAACTTGGAAACCAGACCAAACAAAACAATTAACTGTTTATTACCTTGATCTGACCTGGAGCCCATGCCTGCGTAACCTCTGAGTTCCTGTCAGTCTGAACTGTTGCCCCCTCCCCCTTCCTTTTATTTTTATTTGCTAGAACAGAGAGAACTTGAGGAGGGGGGAGAGAGAGAGAGAGACACACCTGCAGCACTTGCTTCACCACTTGTGAAGCATACCCCCCCAACCCTGCAGGTGGGGAGAAGGGGTTCGAATCGGGGGTCCTTGTGCATGGTAACGTGTGCTCAACTGGATGTACCACCACCTAGCCCCCTTTTGTAACCAGTTTAAAGAAAGCATGACTATGAATGCCAAGTGAGAAGATCTTTCTCTTTTGGGTTCTATGGACACATAAAAATAAATGTGGGTCCATTTACATACATATGTATAGAATATTTTAAAATTCCCCAAATAGAATCACAGATGATATCATTATTTTTATTCTTTATTCCTTTTTTTTTTTCTTATAGAGAAATATGGAAAGAGAGGAGGAGAGAGAGGGAGAGAGAAAGACATATCGGTAGCACTGCTTCACCAACCATGAAGCTTCCTCCACTCTGCAGATGGGGACCAGGAGCTTGAACCCAGGTTCCTGTGCATGGTAACATATGTGCCCTACTGGGTGTGCTACTTCCCAGCTGCTTCTCCCCCCCCCCCTTTTTTTTTTTTAGAGACTGAGAGTCAGAGAGAGAGAGAATATGAATCAAAGAATCCACAGCACTAGAGCTTCCTTTAGTGTGGTGGGGCCTGGCCTCAAACCTGGGTTACACGCACGGCAAAGCAGCGTTACGTAATTCTAGGACTGTCACTGTGCTGAGTCCCAGGGGGGAACGCTGGGCCAGCAAGGGCTGTCGGGGTGCAGGGTGGAGACAGTGTTGACCTCATGCAGGACCTGGCTTGGCCTTCACTCCCCTTCGCTTCCCTTTCTCCACAGGGACGGAGGGGCGTGGAGTCCCCGAGAGCTTGCACAGATTCTCCTCGCTCCCCGCCTATCTCCCGGCCAGCCTGCAGATCGCTCAGGCTCAGGAGTCCTTCTTCCTCAAAGAAGCCAACCAGGACCTCACGAGGAACGCCAGCCTGCAGGCCCGGGTGGAGTCCTTCTTCATCTACCGCGCCAGGATGCCCCCGACGGTCAATGTCACCTACGGCCCCTTCTCAGCTGAGAAGGGGGTCCCCCCGGAGCTCCTGCTGCTGCCCTCCAGCCCCTTTGGGGAGATGGAGAAGTTCCACTTCAACTGGAAGGTGAGAGCCCACATCCTGGACACCGCCATCTACTCCAACCGGCCCAAGGTGCAGACGCTGTTCTATGTCACCGGCATGGACTGGGAGGACGCCGGCCTGGAGGACGAGCTGCCCTGCATTAGGATGTTTGCCTTCCCTGAGGCCCGAGAGGTGGCCGCCGGCTGCCGGCTACAGGGGGTGCCTGGGCTGTGCGTGGCGGAGCTGGAGCTGCTGCCCGAGTGGTTCAGCTCCGGGCTGGACCTGGAGCCCGAGGAGGAGATCCCGGCTCTGCTGGGGGGCACAGCCATGGAGCTCTTCTTCGCGCTCTACCCGGTGGACTCAACCGGCCAGTGTCCCCAGGCGGAGGCCGCCAAGTGGGAGAACAATATCCACTCGGAGCAGGACGGGCCCCCACAGGCTGCGCGGGAGAGGATCGGCAGCGTGGTGGTGTATCCCACCCAGGACGACCTCAAGTGGTCCCTGCTGAGCCTGGACCGCAACATCGTTCTGTCCGTGCCACTCAACCTGGTGCGGGAAGGGGACACGGCCACCTTCCTGGTGTCTCTGACCAGTGGCTCCGTGGCAGACCACTTCACCCTCAGGTAAGGGGTTTCGAGGGGTGAGAGGGGATGGAACCAACTTGGTGGGGGCATCATAGTGAACTGTGCACTCAGGAAATGGCTGTTGGTCATTTGCTGAGCGTCCAGTACAGGGAGGAAACAGATGATTGTGACAGGGAGATTCAGGCAAGACACTCACTGGGAGGTCAGAAAGCATTTCTCAGTGTCACTGGGCATCTCCTCAGTGGGCAGGAGGGGCCTTGTGTTCTGTGCATAGGAGAGCATTCCAGGTGGGGGCACTCAGCACCAGTGAGCCACAGTGTGGATTTTTATTAAGAGGAAAGTTCAAAGAGACCTCCTTGTGGGGTAGTGGGAGGGTAGAAAAAAAAAGCAAAGGGAGCTGGTTAGACCAGCACAGACTCTATTTATTTATCTCTTTTATTGCTCTTGTTGTTTTATTGTTAATTGTTGTGGAGGTTAGAGAAAAGTCCTGGATATTGAGAACAGCCGTTAACCTGAAACTAACTGTTCCTTGATCTGTGTAAATATTTCCATTTGTACCCACCCTGTGATAACTATAAAAAGGTCGGATGAAAAAATGATCGGGGTTGCAGACTTTCTCTTTGTGTAGAGGGGTGTCGGCGGCCCAAGCTTAAGCTTGCTAATAAAGGCTCTTGCTATTGCATGTGATTCTGGTCTTCTTTGTGTGAGATCGGGACTTGAACCTCTGGCCATAACAATTGTGATTATTATTGTTGTTATTTTGTTGTTGTTGGGTAGGACAGAGAGAAATGGAGAGAGGAGGGGAAGACAGAGAGGAGGAGAGAAAGAGAGATACCTGCAGACCTGCTTCACCGCTTGTGAAGCAACCTTCACCACTTGTGAAGCTCCCCAGTAAGTGGGGAGCTCGAACCGGGAACCTAAGCTGGTCTTTGTTTGGCACCATGTGGGCTTAACCCCCTGCGCTACTGCCCAACTCCCAACCAGCACAGACTTTAAAAAGGACACGTGGGGTCAGGCAGTAGTGCACCTGGTTGAGTGCACATGTTACTAAGCACAAGGACCTGGGTGGCGAAGCAGGTCTGCAGATATCTATCTTTTTTGCTCCCTCTCTATCTCCCCCTCCTTTCTCAATTTCTCTTCGTCTTATGAAATAAAAATAGAAAAAAAATTAAAAAGAAAAGTAAAAGAAAAAGCTGGCCACCAGGATCTGTGGATTCTAGTGCCAGTACTTAGCCCCAGCAATAACCCTGGTGGTAATAAAGAAAATAAAAAGGGAGTCGGGCTGTAGCACAGCGGGTTAAGCGCAGGTGGTACAAAGCACAAGGACCAGTGTAAGGATCCCGGTACGAGCCCTGGCTCTCCACCTGCAGGGGAGTTGCTTCATAAGCAGTGGAACAGGTCTGCGGGTGTCTATCTTTCTCTCCTCCTCTGTCTTCCCCCTCCTCTCTCCATTTCTCTCTGTCCTATCCAACAATAAAACAACAAGGGCAACAAAAGGGCAACAATAAATAAATAAAATAAATATTTTAAAAAAAGAAGAGTAAAAAAGAAAGTAAAAAAAGGGGGGCTTATACTTTAGCTTTTATTGAGAGAGTGAGTGAAAGTAGAGGAAAATACACTTAGAGTTTGTTAAAACCAGGCCACTTCCAGAGTAGAAAACAGGCAGAAGAGAGCCTCAACCTTCCATCCAGACAAGGGATTTTTTTTTTTTTTTTTTTTTTTTTTTGCCTGCAGGGTTATTGCTGGGGCTCGGTGCCTGCACTATGAATCCACTGCTCCTGGAGGCTATTTCCCCCCCCTTTTTTGTTGCCCTTGTTGTTTATCATCGTTGTTATTATTGTTGTTATTGCTGTCATTGTTGGATAGGGCAGAGAGAAATGGAGAGAGGAGGGGAAGACAGAGAGGAGGAGAGAAAGATAGACACCTGCAGACCTGCTTCACTGCTTGTGAAGTGACTCCCCCCCCCCCGCCCCCGCAGGTGGGGAGCCGGGGGCTCGAACTGGGATCCTTATGCCGGTCCTTGCGCTTGCACTATGTGTGCTTAACCCAGCCCCAAGACAAGGAACTTTTATGGGGCTCCCCTTCTAGCTCCCTCTTCCCTCCTTACCCAGAGTCCGGTGGACAGTTTAGCTGAGCTGGTGCTCTTGGCTTGGCCGGCTTCTGTGGTTGCCATGGTCCTCTGTGCTCCCAGGAACGTGTCACAGCTTCACCATGGTCACCTCTGTGGCCAGGTTGGGCATCCATGGATTTAGCACAGTCAGCACGAGGGACCCACTTGGCCGCTGTGGGGTCAGGATGTCCTCTCAGCTGCTGTTATCATTCTTTTCTTTTAGAGTGAGAGGTGAGGAGGCTGTCATACACCCTGAGAAATCGCTCCTGAGACTGTGTCACTCCAGGACCATCCTCATGCACCTGTCATCTCAGGCTCTTCCCCATCCACCTTGGGCAGCCACGTCGCTGTCCCCAGAGGCTAGTATCTAGACCCTAACACCAGATGGCCTCAGATGGCCAAGAGGTGTGGTCACCTCTGGTGACTGTGTTACAGCCACTCCCTGGGGTAGCAGGAGGGGTCAGACACCACATGATTGAGGACATGTGTTTGGGCGCAAACAAAACTTTATTTAAAAACAGGCGGAGGGATTCCAGAGCCACGGTTTTTCAAACCCTGCGATAGGCTTTCAAGTTCAGTCTTGAGTGGTAGAGACCAGAGAGTCTCCCAAAAAAATGAGAAGAAAAAAAATAAAAAGGCTACCAGGAGCAGTGGACTCATAGTGCCAGCACCGAACCCCATCGATAACCTGGAGGCCAAAAAAAAAGACAGTTCCCTAAGAATCTTCTGAGGCCCTTAAAAAAGGACTCACTATATCTTTATTTATTTATTTATTTTTTTTTACCAGAGCACTGCTCAGCACTGGCTTGTGGTGGTGTAGGGGATTGAACTGGGACTTTGGAGCCTCAGGCATGAGAGTCTTTTTGCATAACTATTATGCTATTTACCCCCACCCTGACTCACTGTATCTTAAGAGCAAGAATTTAATACAAAAACCCATTCATAGATACTGGGAAAGGTTAGCTTAGTCACACACACACACACACACACACACACACACACACACACACACGCGCGCGCGCGTACACACACACACACACACACACACACACACAGCAAGCAAACAAAAAACAACCAGAAGACAGTACCATGGTGTTGAGTAAGTGGTAATTTTGAGATGTGGCTCTTACTGCTGGGACGGGAGAAGGAAAGATAATATGGTGACAAAAACTTGAAGCTGGGGCCCGGGGGCAGGGCTGACTGGTGCTGGTGTTGGGAGGGGTCTGGTTCTTCACTAGTTGGCAGTCCTGGTGGGGTTCATCTGCCTTTCTGCTGAGTAGCTGCAGAGGCTGTAAAGCTGGGGTGGTGACCAGACGGGGTTGGGCGTGTTCAAGGTGGTATGGCCATGGACTGGGGTGCTGCTCAGAAAAAGAAGCCAACAGGGACCCCGGGGGAGGGTCTACCTTCTTGGGGCTGGGCGGGGACGCACCTGCAGGGAGAAGTGGTGAAGCAGGTCTGCAGATGTTTCACTGTCTCTCTCTTCCCTGGCAATTTATTCTGTCCTCTTAAATAGAATAAAGAAATAAACTATATATATATATATATATATATATATATATATATATTACTGTCTCCTCCTCCTGCCAGTCTCCACTAGCGCCCCCTATAGACAGAACATGACAGGGCTCCTGCAGGCAGTGGTGGGGAGAAGGCCTTCAAGCCAGGGGGAGAGAGTGGGTGACGCTTACCTACGCTTACCTGGCTCTGACCTCCAGCTGTCCTCGTCCAAGGACCCTCATGATGACACCAAGTTCACCCTGTTAATGCAGGAGAACATTTTCATCTCAAAGCCTTAAGTTGGTCACATGTGCCAAGTCCCTTTTGCCCCATGAGCACAGACCTGACCAGGTAGGCGAGTGTTAGTGGACCTGCCACAGGCCCTGAAGAAACTTGTAGGAGTGCAGGTCTGAAGACAGACAGGCAGTAATTCAAGAGACCCACTTCCAAGACAGGGTGGACGGGGAGTGACATGTGAAGCGGCTCCGTGTGACAGTGTGAGCACATAGCCAGGGGCCCGCCAATGCCGCTTCTCCTGTCTGGCGAGTGAGACTTGGAGAGTCGCTCTCGAGCCCTCGTCTGTGTTCACTGAAGGGAAAACACCACTCTCTTCTCTGCATATAGGAAGATGAAGACAAACACTTTCTCTGATACTCAATGTCTGAGCCCCATCCCAGATAGTAAGTTGGCATGTTTAAGGGTGGACCCTGGACATCAAATATTTTTTTTCCCTCCACGGTTATTGCTGGGGCTTAGTGCCAGCACTACAAATCCATGGCTCCTGGTGGCCATTTTTTTTTAAATCTTATCGTACAGGACAGAGAAATTGAGAGGGGAGGGGATGATAGAAAGGGAGAGAGAGGGGCCGTACCTGGTTGAGCGCACCTGTTACAATGTGCAAGGACCCAGTTTCAAGCCCTTGGTTCCCACTTGCAAGAAGAAAGCTTTGCAAGTGGTGAAGCAGGGCTACAGATATCTCTCTCTTTCTCTCTCTATCTCCCTCTACCCTCTTGATTTTTGGATGTCTGTATCCAGTAAACAAAGATAAAAAAAGGGGGGGGGGGTCAGGCACACTGGGTTTAGCACAGCTAGTATGAAGTGCAAGGACCCATGCAAGGATCCTGGTTTGAGCCCCCGGCTCCCCACCTACGGGGGGGTTCACTTCACAAGTGGTAAAGAGGTCTGTGGGTGTCTATCTTCCTCTCCCCTTCTCTATCTTCCCCTCCCCTCTCATTTTCTCTCTATCCTATAAAAAAAAAAAAAAAAAAACAAGGCCTCAGGAGCAGTAGTGCAGACTCTAAGCCCCAGCAATAACCTTGGAGGCAAAAGAAAGAAAGGGAGAGATGCCTGTAGATCTACTTTATTGCTTGTGAAGCTTCCTCCCTACAGGTGGGGAGCCTGGGGTTTGTACCTAGATCCTTGTGTGGGCCCTTGTGCATTGCACTATGTGTGCTTAACTGGGCGCACCACTGCCCAGTTCCGTAAATATTTGTAAGTGTTCCCCAGAGAATTCTGACCAGTCAGACATATCCAGTCGGCTGCAGCAGGTCAGTGCATTGTGTGTGCACACTCAGCTCAACGGCATTCCTTGAAATTATTGAATGAGTGGCTGTCCTCTTCCACCTGGGAGGTTTCACACCCCATTTTCTTGGCGTGTGTTGGAAATTGGCCAATTGGTCACAACTGTCTGGAGCTAAGGAGTAGCTTTCTCTGCGGTGTTTCATGCCCCTCTAGCTGTCCCCAGCTGCCACTGCTGCCTGGTGTCTCACACCTGGCCCTTGGCACTCACTTCTCAAATGCTTGGGTGTGCATTTGTCTTTTGAAACTCCTAGTGAAGTGTTGAAGAAAGGGGGACATGGTACAGAAAAAAAAAGAGGGACAAGACTCTAACCTCTGAAGTCACCAGGTCATTTACATTGTGTGTGTGTGTGTGTGTGTGTGTGAGTGAGTGATAGGGACACATGACAGGAAAGGAGGCCACTCCCTTCAATCCCCCAGCACCACTGAGCTTCATGGTCAGCACACAGGAGGGGGTCTGCACCCGGCAGGTGCTCAGCACGTGTGAACTGATGCCAGCAGCTGCTGTAGTTGATGCTGTAATTGACACTGTCACGTGCCGGTGCGTCAGGCCCCGTGTTAACCCTACATTCTCTATCCTGTCCTCATAGGCGCCCTGCACAGTCATGCTCACGTCCATTTTATGGGTGCATAGACCGCGGCTCACAGAGGGGTCTTTCTTTCAGAGTTAGTCAGGGTTAAACCGGGAACAGCTGTTGGCTATGATAACATCACCCCAGAACTCATTCTTAACCTGGGCCCCGCGGCAAAGAAGTGGCTCGTTTCATTCCTGTCCCACATCTTGGAATCTGAGTCTATGCCCAAAGTTTGGCATCGTGCGAAGATAATAGCGGTTTTGAAACCAAAGAAAGACCCAACACTGGCCGCCAGCTATAGACCAATTTCTCTCCTCTCCGTGTGTTACAAACTCCTTGAGAGGCTGCTTCTGTCACGTATTTCTCCTCTTACAGAGAAATTCCTATCACCCACCCAAGCTGCTTTCCGCCCAGGAAGATCTACCTGCGAACAAGCCCTGGCCGTCTCAACTTACATTGAAAATGGATTCCAGAAGAATTTAAAGACGGGTGCTGTCTTTGTTGATCTCACAGCAGCCTATGACACGGTCTGGCACCGTGGTCTCCTAGTCAAGATCTCAAGATGCCTGCCTCCATGGGTGGCCAACACTATATCGTTTCTTCTCCAAAACAGAAGATTCCGGGTGCATCTGGGTGACAAGTCTAGCAGATGGAGACTTGTCTCAAGTGGCCTCCCCCAGGGCTCTGCTCTGGCTTCTATGCTATTTAATATTTACATCAATGACCTCCCAGAAACTTCTTCAAGGAAGTTCATCTACGCTGATGACATCTGCTGTGCAACTCAGGCATCCAAGTTCGACATCCTCGAGGAAACACTCACGAAAGACATGTCTCTGATATCTGATTACTGTAAAAAATGGCGACTAATCCCTAGCACTGCAAAGACGGTATCATCTGTTTTCCATCTACACCATGCCTCGGCCTCGCGTGAGCTTAATGTGCAGCTTGGCGATATGAGAATCCGGCATGAAGCCTAGCCAGTCTATCTTGGCGTTACTCTCGATTGCACTCTGTCATTTCACAAACATCTCATAAAAACTGCAGCAAAGGTGGGCGCGAGGAATAACATCATTGCAAGACTGGCCTGCTCCTCATGGGGCGCGAGCGCTTCCACACTACGATCATCATCTCTGGCATTATGCTATTCCATTGCAGAATACTGTGCCCCAGTATGGTTCTGTAGCCCCCATATCCACTTGGTCGATTCCAAATTATATTCCTCCATGAGGATAATTTCTGGAACCATCCGTTCCACCCCGGTTCCATGGCTGCCAGTTCTTAGCAACATCGCCCTGCCAGATATTCGTCGGGATGCGGCATCATCTAAGTTCATTTCCCACGTCTACACTCGACCGGACCTGCCAATATACGCGGATATCTTCGCCCACCCTGTCCAACGCTTGACGTCTCGTCACCCAATCTGGTCCCCTACGCCTACACTGAACTTCTCTGTTCCAGACTCTTGGAAACAGAGTTGGCAGTCAGCTGAGGTAAAGAACAAACACCTCATCACAGACCCCTGTAAGCGTCAACCCGGCTTTGACCTAGCACGTTATGATTGGGCCCTCCTCCATGGCTATCGAACAGGCCATGGCCGGTGCGCCGCCATGTTCCATCGCTGGGGAGCCAGAGACGACCTGAACTGCTCCTGCGGCTACAGACAGACTATGACCCACATAGTCAACAACTGCCACCTCTCCAGATTCAAAGGAGGTCTCGAAACTTGACATCAGGCTCAACCTGACGCTGTTGACTGGCTACGGAAGAAGGGCAAACGCTAGAAGAAGAAGCACGAGACATGGCTGGTTCTCCTGCCTCCTTGTGACCAATCATGCTTTGCTTTTATGGTCAGGGGAAAAATGTGCTGAGATAGTAAAGATTAACAAGAGCATGCCAAATGAGACAAACTCACCATTTCTTCTGGGCTTGTTTTGCCAAGGGAGCCGGCCACCAGTGCTTGGCTCGGGAGAGGCTCAGAAGTGAGAAGGGAAGCTTGGAAGCTCACAGTGGATGGTGTAGAAGGTTTGGGTCCCCTGGGATTGGAGGCCATTGGCTGAGGGAAGCCGGAAGCAGCTGAGGAGACGTGGTCATTGTCTATGCTGCGTCTGGGAGCATGATTGGCTCTCTCTGACTGGTTCTGAGCTGGAAGCAGTGGCAGAGAGAAGAGAAGCTGGTGGCCACTGACCATGTAGGTTGATGGCTGCAGGGACTGTAGCTTGGCTTTTGGTCCTTGTTATTGATGTTGGGTCAGAGTTCTGTTGTCCTGTTTGGTCTGACTGCTGTCTGTGTGCTTATTCATGCCAATAATAATAACAATCATAATAATAAAACTCTGTTTTTTAGGCTCAGTGATTGTTGGTTACTGTCCTGTCTTTTGGCTCAGATGAGGCCCCCTGATCAAAGCACTGGTGTGCACAAGGCTTGCTGAGATCTCATGTCAGAGTCGAGTGTGTATAGTGGGAAGGGGACAGTTAAGTGAGGTTTTCTCTTACCGCCGTGGCGTTTTAGACTAAACACGGTACTGAGACGGTACTGAGGCCACTTGGAGCTTGGTTATCCTCTGACACCAAGTAGCTTCTGTTCAAATAGCAGCGGCTAATCTGAGCAGGCTTTCCAAAGCTTGTCAGCAGAAGGCCTTAAATGTGGTGTCTGGGGTCAGGGCTGCTGGCTGGGTTCTGCTCAGCGGGTAGTGGGGAAGGTCCTAGTTTTTGTCGGTGAGATTTTGCCTACTCGCAGCAGTCTCTGAGGTTGAGAGATACTCAGGGGAACTTTCATACAAAAAACATCTGAGGCTGACATACATTCTTTCAGGTGGTGGGGCTCAGTAGGATTGTGAACTCTGGTGGGGCGGGGGCTGGCTGAACACACATTACCTTGAGTTAAGACCAGGATTCAAGCCTGAAGGTTCGAGACTGGACTCCCTACTTACAGAGGGGGAGCTTTATGACCAATGAAACAGTGCTGCAGGCATCAAATTCTCTCTCTCTCCCCTCTCCCTCTCCCTCCCCCTCTCCCTCCCCCTCTCCCTCCCCCTCCCCCTCCCCCCTCTCACTCTTTCCCCTCCCCCTCCCCCTCTCCCTCTCCCTCTCTCCTCCTCCCCATAGTTTTCTCTATCTTATATAAAAAAAATTGGCTACCAGTAGTGGTGAATTTGTAGTGCAGCCACTGGGTACCAGCAATAACCCTTATGGGAAACAAACAAGATATAAACCAAACAGGTAGCATGGTGTGCAGGATGCAGAGAGGGTTGCTATGACACTGTAGCAATGACCAAGAAGGCCAAAGGGGAGGCCCGTGGCTGCTACACGTGGCAGTTGCTCCATGGGTTTGTGTTGGGTGAATGAATGGCCTCAGGCATTTGTAAAGGTGTTTGTTTGCTTCTTTCTTTTCCCTTTTCTTGCCCTTGTTTTATTGTTGTAGTTATTATTGTTGTTATTGATGTCATCGTTGTTGGATAGGACAGAGAGAAATGGAGAGAGGTGGGGAAGACAGATGGGGAGAGAAAGATAGACACCTGCAGACCTGCTTCACCGCCTGTGAAGCGACTCCCCTGCAGGTGGGGAGCCGGGGGCTGGATCCTTACTTCGGTCTCTGCACTTCATGCCATGTGCACTTAACCCTTGGCGCTACTGCCCGATGCCCATATTTATACTTTTTCATGCCTCATCAGTTTTTGCTTCTTTTTTATTCTTTCTTTCTTTATTCCCTTTTGTTGCTCTTGTTTTATTGTTGTAGTTAATATCGTTGTTGTCATTGTTGGATAGGACAGAGAGAAATGGAGAGAAGAGGGGAAGACAGAGAGGGGAGAGAAAGACACCTGCAGACCTGATTCACGGCTTGTGAAGCAACACCCCTGCAGGTGGGGAGCTGGGGCCTTGAACCGGGATCCTTGAGCCGGTTCTTGAGCTTTGCACCACCTGCGCTTAACCTGCTGCGCTACCACCCAACTCCCAAAGGTGCTGTTTCTGGGTGGAGGCTCTGAGTTGTCAAGACAGTAGATGAATTCGCGAGGCCAACCATTCCGCACATCATTAATGCTGGAGCTAGGATACTTAAGGTTTCTTCCTTCTGTCAGAGGTTTCCTGTCCCCGCAGTGTGAAAACTGGTACAGCACACCATCTTGCTGAGCTGGACTCTGTCGTGGCTGGGCCATCGTCTTTCCTCCCTGTTGGTATTCTTTGTGTTTGGTCCTCTTCCCCCTACCTCTGAGAGATTTGGTTTGGCCCCTGCTAGTTTCGGGTCCCTCTTTCTCCCTGCCCTCTATGCTAAGGAGGTCGAGAGTTCCAGCAGTAGCCGCTGAAGGAGAATGATGGGGAAGCACATGGTGTGGTGATTTGCCCGCTCGTGAATAAAGATTAAACTGCAGCTTCTCAGCCCAGCCGTGTGTCCACGAGTCTCTGTCTCTGTCTACCGCTGCGAAGCTAGCCTGGCCTGCTGGCGCCCCCGAACATTAACGACCCCTCCCCACAGCTTTTATGCTCTTGATGAGCTCTGGCCAGTCTTTTTGTTTGTTTGTTTGTTTTGTTTTTGTTTTTTGAGACTGTCCCTTGTTTGGTGACCATGTTGTATTTCCACCAGTATCTCACCACTCCTGCTCTGTCCCTAGTACTAGAAGCCCCCCACCCCTGGAAGATGGCTTTGAGAAGATGTAACACCTTTCTCACGGTGTACTGCTGCCTGTGAACTTCAGGGCCCTCAGTGATTCGAGCCTGTAATGAAATAATGAAAAGGCATCCGCTGGAAATGAATGCTGGAAAAGACTCTTGGGTCTCCCTGGTCACTGGTTTCAGTTTGTATAGAGTACAAGCTAACAGCAGTCAAACACCACAAAAGCCATTCTGCCTTTTCTGCTGGATGAGGGAAAGTCCCCTGGGCACTTAGGGGTTCTGGAAGATTCGAGAGGACACGGACTCTGGGCCTGAAACATTAACAAATGAACGAGTGCGAGCCACACTCTTAAGTGCCTGAGGAAGTAGCATAGTCAGCAAGTGATCTCAGAGGAGGGAGATCAGTGTAGTCTATGGAGGTTAACACAGGTGGGCTTCCTGGAGGAGGAGGAGGAGGAGGTGGAAGAGGAAGAGGAGGTGGAGGACCTTGGGTACCTTTGTTCAACTCTCTGAGCCTTTTCACCCTCACCTGTAGAGAGAGATGAGTGACAGCACCTGCCCACGGGATAAAGCAGGATGGCTCTCAGCTCAGTGTCTGCAGCAGTTTTGCCCGTGATGCTTAGCAGCATCTAAGTGGCTTCTGGAAGCTTCTTCAAGGATACACTGCAGAGAGCCTGAACCACGTCCACGGCCGTGCCCGTCATGTCCCAGGCTTCTCAGGAGACTCCCATGGGCCTCCTCTCCCGTTACACTGGGAACACCTCTGGGACGTTCCTGCTTCCTCTCCTCAGAGATGGAGAGTCGGGCTCGGAAGCTCCCAGGCCCTTGTCCAGGGTCACACAGCCAGAAAGTGACAAGCCAGGACCCCAGCTCCTGTCTGCTCATTTCAAAGCCCTGCCCTCCCATTTCTTACTTTTTTCTTTTTTTGCCTCCAGGATTATTTTTGGGGTTTGATGCTGGCACTACGAATCCACTGCTCCTGTGGCCATTTTTTTTTTTTCAATTTTATTTTTCGATAGGACAGACAGAAATTGAGAGGGGGTTCGAGCCCCCGGCTCCCCACCTGCAGGGGAGTCGCTTCACAGGTGGTGAAGCAGGTCTGCAGGTGTCTATCTTTCTCTCCCCCTCTCTCTGTCTTTCCCTCCTCTCTCCATTTCTCTCTGTCCTATCCAACAACAAAGCAACGTCAACAATGGCAATAATAACCGCAACGAGGCTGCAACAACTAGGGCAACAAAAGGGGATAAATGGCCTCCAGGAGCGGTGGATTCATGGTGCAGGCACCGAGCCCAGCAATAACCCTGGAGGAAAAAAAAAAGAAATTGAGAGGGGAGAGGGTGAGAAAGATAGACACCTGCAGACCTGCTTCACCGTTTATGAAGCAACCCCCTGCAGGTGGGGAGCTGGGGGCTAGAGCCAGGGGCTCAAACCAGCATCCTTGTGTGGGTCTTTGTGCTACAAACTATGTGTGCTTAACCTAGTGCGCCACTGCCAGGTGACCCTTGCAACTCTCTTTTTAAAACAATATTATACTTATTTATTATTTATTATTTATTGGATAGAAATAGAGAAATTCAGAGGAAAGTGAGTGATTATATGTATATGTATATGTATATGTATATGTATATGTATATGTATATGTATATGTATATGTATATGTATATGTATATGTATATGTATATGTATATGTATATGTATATGTATATGTATATGTATATGTATATGTATATGTATATGTATATGTATATGTATATATATAATATGTATATGGAGAGAGAGAGATACCTGCATCACTGCTCCACTGCTTCACTACTTATGAAGCTTCCCCCTGCAGGTGGGGACTGGGGTCTTGAACCCAGTTCCTTGTGCACTCAACCACATACACCCCTGGCTGGCCTCTCTAATGCTGCTAAACTTGACGCTTCATTTCACATTAAAAAAACAAAAAAGCCAACAACCTGTTTGATGATTGTTCCTCAGGTGGCCTGAGAAATCCAGACTTTATTATTTCTCCCTCAACCAACATTCCAATCCCCCCCCCTGAGGAAGCTGCTGCAGACACAGGTGCTCTGAAATCTGCAGTCTTGGAGCTGGGAAGCAAGACTCAGACTTAGAGTTCAAGCAGGAAGGCGGAGGATCATTCCCTGAATAGACTGTGACCCGCACGGCATGCTCGGCAGCTTTTACATGGTTTCTGCTTCACTTGGTCAGCAGATTCCTTTCTATTAAGTGTGGGATGCCCCGAGGTTGCCTTGCTTTCCCTCCCAGGGGCCTTGCAGGCTGGGGGCACCCACAGAGGCTGGAGGGAAGGTGAAGGCATTCCAGAGGTGAGAGATTCTAGCTACCATGTGAGAAGGGGAGCTGATCTAGGGGACAGCTTTATCCTGGCTCACCTTCTTGGGAAGTTGGATTCTGTCTGGATGGTGGTGGTGACTGAAAAGCTAATGAACGGGGGCTGGGTGGTAGTGCACCAGGTTAAGTGCACATGGCACGAAGCGCAAGGACTAGAGGAAGGGTCCCGGTTTGAGTCCCCCGGCTCCCACCTGCAGGGGGGTCGCTTCACAAGAGGTGAAGCAGGTCTGCAGGTGTCTTTCTCTCCCCCTCTCTGCTTTTCCCTCCTCTCTCAATTTCTCTCTGTCCTATCCAACAAAAATAACAGCAGTAACAACAACAATGGAATAAAGGTGGTTGCCAGAAGCAGTGGATTGGTAGTGCAGGCACCCAGCTCCAGTGATAACCCTGCAGGCAAAAAAAAAAAAAAAAAAGAAGAAGAAGAAGCTAATGAACCTCAGGCCAAGCCACATGGTGACTGCTCAAAGGCTAGGAGGCTGGAATGGCTCCTCACAAACAAGGAGCCCCTACCTCCTGCTGTCTGTGCTTGAGCTGCTCGCCTGCCTTGGGGAGAGGATGGGGAGAGGACGGGGAGCATCTGCAGTAACAGCCTTGTGCCTTGTGCCCATGGCAAGGGCAGGGGTGGGGTCTAGGGGCTGTTTGCTATAGGGCTGCTTGCCTGCAGGTCACTGGAGCGTGGCTGATCTTGGCATTCTCCTTACTCTGGGTTGCCCTGTCCCTAGATGATTTCACCACTCCTGGCAGCTCTCTCTCTCTCTTTCTGACTCTCTCCCCCACATAGATGGGGCACACTCACATCACTGTACTGCTTCACGACTCCTGTGCATGGTGTTACTGTGTGATGGCAAGGGGCTTGAGCCCCGGTTGTTATACTTGGTAAATTGTTTGAGAGAAAGCTCACCAAGCCAGGATTTGAACCCTCACCTTTTCCCTTCTCACAACTGGAGCACCTTGCTACTGGGCTATGGCCAGGGAGGCCACCTCCTGAGCTGATTTGATTGAAACATTCTCCAAAGGCAAAGCAGATAACTATTTATACAGGGGAATACTCTGCAGATAGGAAATAGCAATTACACGATAACTGGTGGGTGACCCCAAAGAGGGAAAGCAAGGCACACACAACAGAGTAACTGTGAAAACGTTCAATGGGGGGCTGGGTGGTGGCACACCCAGTTAAGCGCACGTAGTACTAAGAGCAAAGACCCCGCAAGGATCCAAGTTCAAGCCCCTGGCTCCTCATCAGTAGGAGAACGATTCACAAGTGGTGAAGCAGGTTAGTGGGTCTCTCTCTTCCCCTCTCCCTCTCTGTCTCCCCTATCCCTCTCAATTTCTCTCTGTCCTATCCAGAAAAATGGAGAAAGTGGCCACCAGGAGTGATGTATTCGTAGTGTTCCAGTGATAACCCTGGAGGCTAAAACAAACAAACAAACAAACCAAAAAACATTTAATGCCATTGTGTTTATCATGTGTAAATGTGCTGGTGTGTGCTTGAGGCTTAATGAACACCAGCACTGAGAGGGGAAGTTTCTTCTGTAAACCACTAATCAAAACTAACCTTAAAAGGAGAGGGGTGGTGAAGGCTGGGTCTTTAGGGAACCTCATTCTGACTGATGAGAGATTGGGCTGTTTATCTGCTCCTGTGGGTAGTCTTGCTACTCCTAGATGCTGGGAATATCTCATACTTGTATTTCACTTTGAAAAACTCCAGGCATATGGCAAAGCGATCTATAGTGAAAAGCCTTATCTCCATAGTCAGTACTCACCCATTAATAGTAAACTGTTGTTTTGCCAGATTATTTGTCTATCCATCAATCCCTCAATCCATAATATTTAAATCCATATTTATTGCCTCCAAGGTTACTGCTGGGGCTCGGTGCCTGCAGTACAAATCCAATGCTCCTGGAGGCCATTTTTCCCCTTTTGTTGCCCTTGTTTATCTTTGTTGTTGTTGTTATTGCTGTCGTTGTTGGATAGGACAGAGAGAAATCTATAGAGGAGGGGAAGATAGAGAGGGGGAGAGAAAAATAAGACACTGCAGACTTGTTTCACCGCTTGTGAAGTGACCTCCTCCCTGCAGGTGGGAAGCTGAGGCTCAAACCAGGATCCTTGTTCTGGTCCTTGTGCATTATGCCAATGGAGCTGTGGATTTTATCTTCATTTTTCTAATTTCTTTTTTTGAAGCTTAATTTTTTTATTATCTTTTTTATTTATTGGATAGACACAGCTAGCCATTGAGAGGAAAGGGGTGACAGAGAGGGAGAGAGACGGAGAGACACCTGTAGCCCTGCTTCACCTTGTGCGCTGTAACAGGTGCGCTCAACCAGGTGTACTGCCACCTAGTCCCTCATTTTTCTAATTCCTCATTGCTAATTTGTCTGAGTATTGTGGACTTCTGTTGCTTGTGTTTTGCAGCCTTGTCAGAGTCACTTACCTGTGTCCTGTAGACAAAATGTAACAGTGTCTTAGGCTTTTATCTGTTTTGATAACCTCTGTCTTAATTAGCGTGATCACTCACTTCGTATTTGGTATAACATTTGATGTGGTTAGACTTGGGGTCACTATCTCATTATTTGTGTTCTATTTGCTTTTTTGTTTGTTGTTATCTTTTCCTAATTATATTTGGATTATTTGAGTATTGTAAAGAACTCTATTGTAAATCTCTGCAGATACATACATACATACATATATATATACATATATATATATGCATTTTCTTGCCTTGTATATACTTTTCACAATCTGCTTTGGGTTAATGTACCAGTGCCCATAAAATGTTTATAAAAGGGGGTCCAGGTGGTGGTACACCTGGTTAAGCACACACATTATAGTGCACAAGGAATGGGGTTCAAGCCCCTGGGCCCCATCTGTGGGGGGAAAGCTTCACAAGTGGTGAAGTAGTGCTGCAGGTGTCTGTCTCTCTCACTCCCTCTCTTCTCTTCCCCTCTCAATTTCTGTCTCTATCCAATAATAGATAAAAATTTAAAAAAGGTTTTAAAAATGTAGATAATAGTTTCAAGCACTATATGTCCTCTGTTCTGAAGTTATTTTATGTGATTACATCAACATATGTTTAAAACCTTAAAGGCAATATTATAATTTCCCCTTTAATTTTATGTATTATAGAGAATTTACTAGGCAAAGCAAAGCGAGACTTAGTTTTTGTACCAGCGTGGCTTGCTCAGTTGATTTTATTTTTTGCATTTTGATGCTTTTCATTCCTCTCTGGGGATCTAAGTCAGCCTTTCTCTCTCTCTCTCTCTGTAAAAAGAGTGTTATTTTCACCACTCATGAAGCTTCTGCCCTATGGGTAGGGGACTGGGGGCTTGAATCCTGGTCCTTGAGCATGGTAATATATGTGCTCAACTGGGTGCGCCACTTGCCAGGCTCCTGTTCTAGTGAGTTGTTGAAAAAGTCACGGCACGCTTTTGCACCCATGTTATTGTTATGCCATTTGACTGACGACAGTGCTAGCTTCATTGAACAAAATTGAGTGACTTGGTTGAGTTTTGGAGATCTCACAGCGAGTTGAAGATGGAAGACCTTAACTGTGCATTTTTTTTTGCCACATTTTACTACTTTACTTCCATCAAGGGAAGAGCAGGCGCCCAGCTTGTGAAAAGTTGTGTAAAGTTTCTGGTGACGATGTGCTGTTGGTCTGCTTCTAAATTCTGCTTCTAAGACCCCTTCTGTAGTACTGCTTAATCGCTGTGGTCTATTTACATAACCACTAGAACCGCCCTGCCTGCAGGGTATTGGTTTAATCCCCACTGATTAGATGAAAACTTTCTATGTTCTTTTTGTGCTCTTTTTTTGCTCCGCCCCCTCTCCTAGTCATTTCCTTTCCCTTGCCACTTCCAGTGAAGAGATGCATAAAAGGCGATGTATCTGATTAATAAACGAAATACTGCTTCCCAGCTCAGCCATGTGTCCCTGGTCGTCTGTCTCCCACCCGCGAAGCTAGCCTGGCAAATGGCGCCCTGAACAGGGACTGGCAGTGCGCCACAAGAATGGCAGTGCCAATGATGGCTCATGAAATGTTCCTGGCTATTTCAACTTCAGCAACATTCCGGGGCCAAATGGTGTCTCGCCTGGTTGAGTGCACACATTACAGTGCGCAAGGACCCAGGTTCGAGCCCCCAGTCCTTACCTGTAGGGGAAAGCTTTGCGAGTGGTGAAGCAGGGCTGCAGGTGTCTCTCTGTCTCTCACCCTCTCTATCTCCCCCTTCCCTCTCAATGTCTGACTGTCCCTATCCACTAAATAAATATAATAATAATAATAATAATAATAATAATAATAATAATAATAATAAATTTCTCAGTCAGCGAGGCCCACCAAGGCTGATGACTATAAAATAGAGGCCTAGCTCAAGTCAAACCCGTTACAGGAGAGATTGCAGAAATACTGAAGACCCACCATTCAAACGTTCGTGACCATTCATAGAAGCTGGGATACAAGAGCTCGCCTGATAGTTGGGTTCCCCGTGAGCTCCAAGAAGTTCATTTGACAGCACATATAAACAGCTGCAATATGTGAAGAGAACACGTGTGGAGGACGTGTGAGCAAAACGACCCATTTTTTTTTTTTTTGAAGCAGCTGATAACTGGTGACGAGAAAGGGATTGTTTGCAGCAACGTGATGCGCAGACAGTCTTGGTCTCCACATGATGATTTGCCTTCAGTAACACTGAAAGCAGACATTACGCTCTCGGTGTGGTGGGACTTTCAAGGTATCACGTTCATTTCCGGCTACTGCCAAGGAAAGAAAAAAAAATCAATTTGAATGTGTGCTGTCAGCAGCTGGACAGTTTGAATGAGTCCCTCATTCAGAAAAGCCCAGCGCTCAGTTAATTATACAGGAGTTGTGTTCCATCATGACAACTTGAAACCACACACAAGTTTGATCACTTGTCACAAAATTATTGGGGTCACACCCACTCTAATCGCCTGACCTTGTGCTGTCAGATTTCTACTTGTTTTGCTCTCTTCCAGACTCCTTTTGTGATTAACGTTCACTTCAGATGATATTATAAACCAGCACTGTGGTCAGTTTTTTGCTGATAAAGACAGGTTCTTTATCTTCTAGGAATGAAGAATTATGATGGCAAAAGATTATCAGTGATCTTTGTTCTTTATAAAAATAAGTGATCTTTGAAAGGCAAAGAAAAAATAAGTTATGACTTTACTGACAAGCTAATATTTGCTTTTTTATTTCCTGTTTTTATGTGAAGCTGGGGAATCAAACTACAGGCCTCATGCATACTGGATATGTCCTCTGCTGGGAAGTCACCTCCCAGGACCTGGGGAATCTAACTTTATTATTATTATTATTATTGTTTTTGCCTCCAGGGTTATCACTGGGGCTCAGTGCTGGCATTATGAATCCACTGCTCCTGGTGGCCACTTTCCCCCCATTTTTTTCCCTTTCTATTTTATTTGACAGGACAGAGAGAAAGTGAGAGGGGAAAGAAGATTGAGAGGGAGAGAGAAAAATAGATACCTGCAGACCTGCTTCATTGATAGTGAAGCATCCTCCTTGTAGGTGGGGAGCCAGGGCTTGAACTTGGGCCCTTGTGTGGATGGTGATATGGGTGCTTAACTGGGTACACCATTGCTCAGCCCCCAGGAACCTATGTTAATCTGATTCCATTTTTCATCCGTATGTAAGACAGCTCTGGGTATGTTTAGTTTTGTTTTGTAGTACAAATCCACTAGTCATGTCTGAAAATATCTTCAGTTCATCCTCATTCTGGAGGACTGTTTCTGTGATTAACATTCCGGGTTGACATGCTTTCCCCCCCTTTTTTATTGTTGTAGTTACAGTGTTGTTATTGATATCATCATTGTTGAATTGGACAGAGAGAAATGGAGAGAGGAGGGGAAGATAGAGAGGGGGAGAGAAAGATAGACACCTGCAGACCTGCTTCACTGCTTGTGAAGCAACTCCCCTGCAGGTGGGGAGCCGGGGGTTCGAACCGGGATCCTTACACCAGTCCTTGTGCTTTGCACCACGTGTGCTTAACCTGCTGTGCCACTGCCCGACTCCCTTCCCCTCTTTTCTTTACCTTTCTTTCTTTCTTTCTTTCTTTTTTATTTTTAAAGATTTATTTACTATTGAGAAAAAGAGAGAGAGAGAGGGAGGGAGGGAGGGAGGGAGGGAGAGAGAGAGAGAGAGAGAGAGAGGGAGAGAGAGAGAGAGAGAGAGAGAGAGAGAGAGAGAGAGAGAGGAGGAGAGAGAAGGAGAGAGAAGGAAGCAGACACCACTCTGGTACATGCGCTGCCAGGGATGGAACTCTGACAGTTCAATACTTTGTCCACTGCCACCTCCTGGCCGCATTTTAACAATGTTGTTCTACTCTCTGTGGATCCCCTTAGTTGGAAGTGAGAAGATAACCATTGTTGAAATGTTTACTCCTAGAGAATGTGGGAATGTGCTGTTTTCCTGTTGCTACTTTCTTGCTATCTGTGACTTTCAACAGCTCCATTCTGATGGTCATGGCCTTCCCATATTTGTCCTGCTTGAATTTGTGTACTTATACTTTTCATGCAATTCAGGAGCTCTTCAGCCACAGAATCAAAATAGCATTTCTGTCTTATTTTCTTAATTGCATGCCAGTTGTAGGATAACAGTACATAACAGTTTTCTGAATCCTTGCTCATTTTCTGTATTTAAAAAATTATTTCCTGAATTCTTGTAAAAATTTTCTTATTTATTTATTATTGGATAGAGAAAGAGAAAAATTGAGAAGGATGAGGGAGAATTAGAGAGGAAGAGAGACAGAGAGACACCTGCAGCCCTGCTTAACCACTGGTGAAGCTTTTCCCCTGCAGGTGGGGACTAGGGACTTGAACCTAGATCCTTGTGCACTGTAATGTATGCACCTAACCAGGTATGCCACCACCTGACCCCACTCATTTCCTTCTGTCTTTATATTCTTGCTCTTCCCACACAAGATAACATCTGTTGATCAGTTATATCTTCAAGCTCACTGAATCTTTCTTTTATCATTCCCACTTGGCTATTAAATTTATCCAGTGCAATTTTGTCTTGCTATTATAGCTTTTGGATTTATGTTTTCATTTTGTTTGTCCATGACATTTTTTTTTTTGGCCTCCAGAGTTCTTGCTGGGGCTCGGTGCCTGCACTATGAATTCACTGCTCCCGAAGGCCATTCCCCCCTTTTTTAAATTGCCCTTGTTGTTACCCTTGTTGTTGTTGTTATTATTTTGTCATTGCTTTTGTTGTTGGATAGAACAGAGAGAAATTGAGAGAGGAGGGAAGACAGAGAGGAGGAGAGAAAGACACCTGCAGACTTGCTTCACCACTTGTAAGCGGCCCCCGCTCCCCCCTGCAGGTGGGAAGCCAGGCATTCCAACTGGTATCCTTATGTCGGTCCTTGCACTTTGTGCCATGTGCTTTTAACCCACTGCACTATTGCCCGACCCCCCACAATTTTCATTCTTTGGCTGAGAATTCCTGAGTTTGAGAGAGCTTTTTTTTTTTTTTTAAATATCATAGAGGATCATTATAACAATGACACAATACTTTTCTGGCACTTCTAATGTCTGGGAGCTCCTCAAGCTTGGTTCAGTTGATTGTCTTTTCACTCTTGGAAGGGGAGATAAATATTTAAGCTTCACATTTTGAGCAGGTTTGGCTTGTATCACGGACATTCTGAATAGTACAAGTTATAGACACAGGGCTTTGTTATTTGGGGCTCAAATTACAATTCTCTTTTTTTGGATCCCAACCCTCACTGTGCACAGTTCTTTTGTTTTTGCTGACAGACTTTGAGACCAGTGTTCATTCAGTAAAATCCAGGGTGGGGGCAATTCTCCTTAGAGTTGCCTTTGTCTGAGAGTGGACTCTCCACCATGATCAGAGTATCCCTATTCACTCTCTAGTGCCTTTGTTTATTTATTTATTTATTTATATCACCACCAGTTATCGCTATGGCTCGGTGCTGGCACTATAAATCCACTGCTCTTGGTGGTCATTCATTTCTTTTTTATTTTATTATTTTTTAAATTGTACTTGATAGGACAGAGAAATTGAGAGGGAAGGAGAAGATAGAGAGGGAGAGAGAAAGAGAGGCACCTGCAGATCTACTTAACCACCTGTGAGGCTTCCACCCTGCAGGTCGGACATGGGGCCTTGAACCAGGGTCCTTATGCATCATAATACGTGAACTCAGCTGGGTGAACTGCAACCAGGCCTTCACACCCAGGAATTTTATTTATTTTTTATTATATTTATTTATAGCATAGAGGCAGCCAGAAATCAAGAGGGTAGGGGGAGATAGGGAGGGTGAGAAAAAGACACCTGCAGCCCAGCTTTCCCCTTGCAGGTGGGGACCAAGGCTCGAACCTGGGCCCTTGCTCATTGGAACATGTGTGCTCGACCAGGTGTGCCACCAGCTCAGCCCCTCTACTGGTGTCTTTAAGTGATCCCAGAACTTAAGTCTTTGTGGTATTATGGATTCCCCCGGGGCCCTGAGAGAACTCATCCGGGGAACCTAGCAGATAGCCAAGACTCAGTCAACGATCTGGCTGTTACCACTCTCTTAAGTGTAATAGAGAATTGTATTTTTTAAAAAAGGTATTAATAGCCATGTGCACCATAGCTGTGTTCCCTGTAATTGGCTGACGTGAAGCCAGTTGAGTTTGCTCTGTCATGGTGCTGTAGTGGCCTGCCATGGACGTGGGCAGCAGGTCATCTTAGCAACTTTTCAGAGGGGCACTAATCAGATGCAAGCTGCACCTTGTGTTCTGTTCATCCTGATCCTCTACGGCATTTCGGGGTGGGGTGGGGCATGGTGCGCACCAATTTCTGCCATTCGTCACCTTTAAAAGCAAACACACCATCTCTGCCCCCCCTCTGTGCTCTCACTGTCATCTCGAAGGTTTTCATAAAACCACAAAGGAAGAAGATAATGAACTGTATAATTGTGTAACCTCTCATCCAGAGTTTCAAGGTTCCATCTAATTTTCAACTGCGTGCCTTTCTCCCCAGGTGGTCCAGATACACAAAGACTTGGCAGGAAGTTCAGTGCCACACCTCTGTGTTCTTGTGTTAAGTATTGTTTCTGACCGTACCCATCACAAACTAAGACAAACTGAGGCCAACGCAGGACATAGAGGAAGCTGAAGTATTTATTTACACAAGCACATAGAATAGCCATTATAACAACTTACACATGTAAAGACACAGGAAATGACACAAGGAGAACTGAGGGGTCCTCCTCCCCAAGCCATAGTGCCAAAAGTGGCCCCATCACCTGGAGATCGAGAGAGAGACAGAGAGTCTTCAAACTCATGTCTTTTTATAATGGTCAGGAACAGGATGGTCACTTAAAAAAATTTTTTTTTATTTATATACAGGAAACATTGACAAAACCACAGGATAAGAGGGGTACAACTCCACACAATTCCCACCACCAGACTTCCGTATCCCATCCCCTCCCCTGATAGCTTTCCTATTCTTTATCCCTCTGGGAGTATGGACCCAAGGTCATTGTGGGATGCAGAAGGTGGAAGGTCTGGCTTCTGTAATTGCTTCCCCGCTGAGCATGGGCATTGACAGGTCGATCCATACTCCTAACCTGTCTCTCTCTTTCCCTAGTGGGTAAGGGCTCTGGGGTAGCGGAGGATGGTCACTCTTAGGAGGGGCAGAGGGGCAAAGGGGCGTTTTTGTTGTTTGTTTGTGTCTGTGTGTGTGTGTGTGAGTTCTGAAATCTCATTCTTTGTAAACAGTTGTCCTTGGGACAGTCAGCAGGGGTGAGTCTCTTAACATCTGAAGAGCCAGTTGGCCTTGGGTGCTCAGCAAGAGGGAGTTTCCTAATATCTGAGGAGCCAGGTGGCCTCTGTCTGGCTGCCTGAAAAAGGGGAGAACTTTTAAAATGAGAGAGCTCTGAGAAAAGCCTCTGGGTAAACTCGCTTTCTCA
>NW_026647745.1:2500-7500 GCF_950295315.1 Erinaceus europaeus
GTGAGAGTCGGCGGAGGAGGCAGAGAGCCAAGGGCGCGCGCGAGAGCAAGGAGAGGCAAGCGCTCACCGCGCCGCAGGAGGATCGCCCCACGAAAGCCAGGCGGCGGACCGGAACACGTCCCCGCGGCCCCCGCCGCCGCCCCCGCCAACGCGCCCATCCCGACTGAGGCGCAAAACCAGGGACGGACGGAGGGAGCGGGCGAGAGCAGGGAAGCCGGCTGCCGGCCAGGGGGTGGTGGGTGGCCGGGCGGGGAGGGAGGGAGAGGGGCAGGGGTTGTGCAAGCGGGAGCCGGTCGTCGGGACGAGCCCGAGCCGACACGTTCCCACACCCCCCCGTCGTCACCTCACCTCCTCTCTCACCCTCCACACGCCTCGCGACCACGCCCCTCAACGCCACAACCCCGAGGGGCACACGCAACGGAAGCGGAGACCGGGCCGCGCACGGCAACGCAGCCACACACACAGGCGCACAGGCGGGGCAGGCTCGCCATCACCGCCCGTGACGGCCGGCACTGCACGGCGCCGCACCGGACACCGGCCCCGGCCCAGCGGGACCCTCCCCCGACCGGGGGGGAGGCGCGGGCCGCGGTAGGCAAAGAGCAGGCGCGCGGCCCCCCAACCGCAGGGGGACCGGCGGACCCCTCCTCCTCCTCCCCCCCGACCCGCGGAGGGCGCGGGGGGGAAAAGAAAACGAGGGCGGCTCTGCTACCGGCTCAACTTAGGGCACAGAAACAAGACGGAGGGCGCACGGCGGCGGGCGGGGGATCCGCTACCCCGAAAGCAGAAAGGCGCCCTCCGAGGATCGCTAGAGAAGACGTTCCTTTCCTCACCGAGGGCGCATCGCCCCCGCCCCCCCAAAGAGGCCGGACCTCCGAGCCGGGGACACAGAGGGCCGAGGCAACACCCGCCTGGGGGGCTTCGGAAAGCAGGGAGAGGCTCGAGGCGGCCAAAAACCCAAGGCCACACACGCGTGAGCCAAGGAACCCAAAGGCCCACCGGCGAGCGCGGGGGAGCAGCATAGCGCACCCTCCCCCGCCACCCCTTTTTTTTTTCTCTCGTTTCCCCCGAGAGAGGCCGGTGTGTGCTGTTGTTCCCCGAAGCACCACACTACTTTCTCCACCCGCCAGGGGGCGCAGCCGCGAGCACCACCGCAGCACGGCGGGCGAGGCGGCGTGAGCGCGGGGGGCGGCTGGGAGCGATACCACCGTCTCAGGCTTCGCGCACCTGACAGACAAACCCGGAACGCTCCGGGGGGCACCGCGAGAGGACCAAGCGCGGCGCCGACACGGCGCCGGCCGCGGGACGGCCCCCTTTCTCCCACCGGGGGGGGGAGGGCCGACCCCGCCACACACGCGACACTGGGCAAGCGAGCGGCCAGAGCATCTGCCGCGTCAGGGGAACCCCGGCACACCTCGCCGACGGCACCGCGAGGCGCAGAAGGCGGGAGAGCACGGGTCGGGCCGGAGAGGCCGCACCCCGGACTTCCACACACCGCCGACTGGCGGGGAGGAGAGACGCGGGGCCCGCAGACAGAACGAGAAGAGCGGTCCCATTCGCCGTGAATGTCCGTCCCTCGCCTGGCGCAGCTTAGGCCCGGCCCGGGAGAACACACCGTCACCACATCGGTCGAGCGAGAGAGAGAACGAGCGAGCGAGCGAGCGGAACGAGAGCGAGAACGCGCGTCAGTCACCCACATAAGGCGGGGCCGGGAAAGGAAGGAGCGGCCAGGGCCGGCGGAGGACTGCAGCCGGTGCACGACCGGGGGGGGGGGCCTGCTTCAGCCTCGCCCACCACACACACACACACCCTTCCTCCCGGGAGACGCCGTCAACGCGAGCAGCCGACAAAGCACCCCAGGAAAACAAGAGCCAACTCGGGGGGGCTCACACCTTGACTAGTCAATTACACGCCGTACACGCGGGCACACAAGAGCGAGCACACCTAGAAAAAAGGTGACCAGCCGGTGCCTCACACACAACACACTTTATTATTTAACCTTAAAGGACGAGGGGTGAGAGGTCCATTCTGTGCTGTCGGAACTGCAGCCGCGAGCGCCCTGCGGGGCGGAGGACGCGCACGAGAGCCTCTCAAAGGCCCACGCCGCCTTCCACCGCCACCCCTCGGGCCAGGCACGAGAGACCGGAGGCGGGCGCCGCAGACAAGACACACGCAACGCTGACAGGCCCGTGGGACACGCGAGAGAGGGCCGGCGCGCAGGCCCAAGCGGGCGACCCGAGCGGCGGGAGAGGGCAGCGGCGGACAAGCGCGGGCGGCTTGCCGCCAGAGACCACAGGGCGAGGAAAGCAAGCCCCTCCGGCCAAGCGTCCAGGGCTAAGTCACGCGAAGCGCAGTCCACAAACTCCACTCAGCAACAGGCTAGACCCGGCAGAGGGAGAGCGTGTCGGCACCTATCTGCTGGCAGAGTTTGCAGACGTCAGGCACTAGACATGGTCACGCCCTCATCCGGGGTAGAGACACACCTCAAGGCCGGACTCTCGGTTCTGCACCCCGGCCACCTGCCACCAGGCAGCATACCATCCCCGCTAGACCCGGAGGTCGCGAGGGACATCTCATCGACCTCTGAGATCAGCCAGCAAAAAGCCGGGGCGGGGGCGGGGGGAGCAGATATACGCGCTTCCCAGGCAGCGGCGTGGCGCGGCCCGGCCCAGACCCACTTCCGCGGGCGGAGGCTCCGGCCGGCCCGACCGGCTGGCCTCAAGCCGCGCGCACGCGCGCCTGCCCGGGCAGCGCCGCGCCGCGACCCGGCCCGACCCGGCCCGGCCCAGAGCAGACCCACTTCCGCGGGCGGAGGCTCCGGCCGGCCCGACCGGCTGGCCTCAAGCCGCCCGCCCGCGCGCCTGCCTGCCCGGCCCGGCCCGGCCCAGACCCACTTCCGCGGGCGGAGGCTCCGGCCGGCCCGACCGGCTGGCCTCAAGCCGCGCGCACGCGTGCCTGCCCGGGCAGCGCCGCGCCGCGACCCGGCCCGACCCGGCCCGGCCCAGAGCAGACCCACTTCCGCGGGCGGAGGCTCCGGCCGGCCCGACCGGCTGGCCTCAAGCCGCCCGTCCGCCCGCCCGCGCGCCGGCCCAGACAAGACCCACTTCCGCGGGCTGAGGCTCCGACCGGCTGGCCTCAAGCCGCCCGCCCGCGCGCCTGCCTGCCCGGCCCGGCCCGGCCCAGACCCACTTCCGCGGGCGGAGGCTCCGGCCGGCCCGACCGGCTGGCCTCAAGCCGCGCGCACGCGCGCCTGCCCGGGCGGCGCCGCGCCGCGACCCGGCCCGACCCGGCCCGTCCCAGAGCAGACCCACTTCCGCGGGCGGAGGCTCCGGCCGGCCCGACCGGCTGGCCTCAAGCCGCCCGCCCGCGCGCCTGCCCGGGCGGCGCCGCGCCGCGACCCGGCCCGACCCGGCCCGGCCCAGAGCAGACCCACTTCCGCGGGCGGAGGCTCCGGCCGGCCCGACCGGCTGGCCTCAAGCCGCCCGTCCGCCCGCCCGCGCGCCGGCCCAGACAAGACCCACTTCCGCGGGCTGAGGCTCCGACCGGCTGGCCTCAAGCCGCCCGCCCGCGCGCCTGCCTGCCCGGCCCGGCCCGGCCCAGACCCACTTCCACGGGCGGAGGCTCCGGCCGGCCCGACCGGCTGGCCTCAAGCCGCGCGCACGCGCGCCTGCCCGGGCGGCGCCGCGCCGCGACCCGGCCCGACCCGGCCCGGCCCAGAGCAGACCCACTTCCGCGGGCGGAGGCTCCGGCCGGCCCGACCGGCTGGCCTCAAGCCGCCCGCCCGCGCGCCTGCCCGGGCGGCGCCGCGCCGCGACCCGGCCCGACCCGGCCCGGCCCAGACCAGACCCACTTCCGCGGGCGGAGGCTCCGGCCGGCCCGACCGGCTGGCCTCAAGCCGCCCGCCCGCGCGCCTGCCCGGGCGGCGCCGCGCCGCGACCCGGCCCGACCCGGCCCGGCCCAGACCAGACCCACTTCCGCGGGCGGAGGCTCCGGCCGGCCCGACCGGCTGGCCTCAAGCCGCCCGCCCGCCCGCCCGCGCGCCTGCACGGGCAGCGCCGCGGCGGTGTCGCCCGGCCGGCAACACTCACTCCCCTAGTAAACTGCAGCTACGGCATGCGTCCAGAGAGTGGTGTGCGCACAGGCCACCAGGGGCGCGACAGACCGGCTCGACAGCCGGGCTCCTGGAACTCTCGCCCGGCCAAGCGCAGCCAGATCTCTCCCCTCTGCCTCTGCAGCCGGAACTCGGGAGGAGGCGGCGGCAATATAGAAGCGGCCACCAGGGGGCACCCTGCACTCATCCCCTTGAGCCGAGAAAGTGAAAGTCAGGCCGGCAGCGGTGGCGGCGGACCCCGGCAGGACCGCGGCGGGGGCGGGGGCGGCGGCGGGGGCGGGGGCGGCGGCGGGGGCGGGGGCGGCGGCGGGGGCGGGGGCGGCGGCGGCGGCGGCGGCGGACCCCGGCAGGATCGGCGGCGGCGGCGGCGGCGGCGGCGGCGGCGGCGGCGGCGGCGGCGGCGGCGGCGGCGGCGGCCGTCCGAGGACCCCGGGGGAGGATCGCGGCGACGGCGGCCCCCGGCAGGATCAGGGCGCGCGCACGCGCGCGCACGCACACACACACACACACACACACACACACACACACACACACACACACACACACGGCCAGTGGGCAAGCCGGACATACATTCCTGAGTGCGTGAGGAGGGAGGGAGGGAGTCCGTGAGCAAAGGTTAGTGACTGAACCCGGCTCCTTGCATTTCTTTCTCTGTGTGCTAAACCAGGTGCACCGACACCCGGCCCCCCAATCTTTCTTTCTGAACTAGGGGGAGGTGCATTTAGAAAACTGTACATCCCTACCCCTAAAGTGTGTTTGGGGGAGAGGGAACAGTAAGTGTTGGGGGGGGGTCGTCGAGTTAGTTAGTCCCTCTATCGAGAGAGAGAGAGAGAGAGAGAGAGAGAGAGAAGAGGGGTGTGGGAAGGACACCTTTGGAGTTCCCTATGGTTTA
>NW_026647745.1:25000-30000 GCF_950295315.1 Erinaceus europaeus
ACACGGCCCACGCGAGAGCCGAGGAACAGAGCGCACTCCCAACCACCCCGAGGAACAGGCCGCAGCCCGACCCCAGGCAGGGAGGCCGGCGGGACCGAGGGAGGGCCCCCGCCAGGGCGGAGAGGCAAAACACGGGACGCACGCGGGAGAAGAAGAGATGGGGCCGGCCCGGAGGAGAGAGCCTCAGACACGGCCGGGCCACCGGGAAAACAACACGCGGGATCCCACCGCCCAAGACCACAGAGGGCGGTCCCGCACCCACGCCCGGGACGCCGGCCGGCCTTCGGATCAAGCCCCAAGAGCCGCCACCACCACCACCATCAAACCCGCGGGGCCCGGGCCCCCACGCCACCGGGGGCCGCCCCAGGGGCCACACACACACACACAAAAAGCCCCCTAAAAGGCCTGTCCCTTTCCTTTTTTCCGTCCGATTCCGGCCGACCCCACCTGGAGATCCCAAGCTCCGAGGTGAGAGTCGGCGGAGGAGGCAGAGAGCCAAGGGCGCGCGCGAGAGCAAGGAGAGGCAAGCGCTCACCGCGCCGCAGGAGGATCGCCCCACGAAAGCCAGGCGGCGGACCGGAACACGTCCCCGCGGCCCCCGCCGCCGCCCCCGCCAACGCGCCCATCCCGACTGAGGCGCAAAACCAGGGACGGACGGAGGGAGCGGGCGAGAGCAGGGAAGCCGGCTGCCGGCCAGGGGGTGGTGGGTGGCCGGGCGGGGAGGGAGGGAGAGGGGCAGGGGTTGTGCAAGCGGGAGCCGGTCGTCGGGACGAGCCCGAGCCGACACGTTCCCACACCCCCCCGTCGTCACCTCACCTCCTCTCTCACCCTCCACACGCCTCGCGACCACGCCCCTCAACGCCACAACCCCGAGGGGCACACGCAACGGAAGCGGAGACCGGGCCGCGCACGGCAACGCAGCCACACACACAGGCGCACAGGCGGGGCAGGCTCGCCATCACCGCCCGTGACGGCCGGCACTGCACGGCGCCGCACCGGACACCGGCCCCGGCCCAGCGGGACCCTCCCCCGACCGGGGGGGAGGCGCGGGCCGCGGTAGGCAAAGAGCAGGCGCGCGGCCCCCCAACCGCAGGGGGACCGGCGGACCCCTCCTCCTCCTCCCCCCCGACCCGCGGAGGGCGCGGGGGGGAAAAGAAAACGAGGGCGGCTCTGCTACCGGCTCAACTTAGGGCACAGAAACAAGACGGAGGGCGCACGGCGGCGGGCGGGGGATCCGCTACCCCGAAAGCAGAAAGGCGCCCTCCGAGGATCGCTAGAGAAGACGTTCCTTTCCTCACCGAGGGCGCATCGCCCCCGCCCCCCCAAAGAGGCCGGACCTCCGAGCCGGGGACACAGAGGGCCGAGGCAACACCCGCCTGGGGGGCTTCGGAAAGCAGGGAGAGGCTCGAGGCGGCCAAAAACCCAAGGCCACACACGCGTGAGCCAAGGAACCCAAAGGCCCACCGGCGAGCGCGGGGGAGCAGCATAGCGCACCCTCCCCCGCCACCCCTTTTTTTTTTCTCTCGTTTCCCCCGAGAGAGGCCGGTGTGTGCTGTTGTTCCCCGAAGCACCACACTACTTTCTCCACCCGCCAGGGGGCGCAGCCGCGAGCACCACCGCAGCACGGCGGGCGAGGCGGCGTGAGCGCGGGGGGCGGCTGGGAGCGATACCACCGTCTCAGGCTTCGCGCACCTGACAGACAAACCCGGAACGCTCCGGGGGGCACCGCGAGAGGACCAAGCGCGGCGCCGACACGGCGCCGGCCGCGGGACGGCCCCCTTTCTCCCACCGGGGGGGGGAGGGCCGACCCCGCCACACACGCGACACTGGGCAAGCGAGCGGCCAGAGCATCTGCCGCGTCAGGGGAACCCCGGCACACCTCGCCGACGGCACCGCGAGGCGCAGAAGGCGGGAGAGCACGGGTCGGGCCGGAGAGGCCGCACCCCGGACTTCCACACACCGCCGACTGGCGGGGAGGAGAGACGCGGGGCCCGCAGACAGAACGAGAAGAGCGGTCCCATTCGCCGTGAATGTCCGTCCCTCGCCTGGCGCAGCTTAGGCCCGGCCCGGGAGAACACACCGTCACCACATCGGTCGAGCGAGAGAGAGAACGAGCGAGCGAGCGAGCGGAACGAGAGCGAGAACGCGCGTCAGTCACCCACATAAGGCGGGGCCGGGAAAGGAAGGAGCGGCCAGGGCCGGCGGAGGACTGCAGCCGGTGCACGACCGGGGGGGGGGGCCTGCTTCAGCCTCGCCCACCACACACACACACACCCTTCCTCCCGGGAGACGCCGTCAACGCGAGCAGCCGACAAAGCACCCCAGGAAAACAAGAGCCAACTCGGGGGGGCTCACACCTTGACTAGTCAATTACACGCCGTACACGCGGGCACACAAGAGCGAGCACACCTAGAAAAAAGGTGACCAGCCGGTGCCTCACACACAACACACTTTATTATTTAACCTTAAAGGACGAGGGGTGAGAGGTCCATTCTGTGCTGTCGGAACTGCAGCCGCGAGCGCCCTGCGGGGCGGAGGACGCGCACGAGAGCCTCTCAAAGGCCCACGCCGCCTTCCACCGCCACCCCTCGGGCCAGGCACGAGAGACCGGAGGCGGGCGCCGCAGACAAGACACACGCAACGCTGACAGGCCCGTGGGACACGCGAGAGAGGGCCGGCGCGCAGGCCCAAGCGGGCGACCCGAGCGGCGGGAGAGGGCAGCGGCGGACAAGCGCGGGCGGCTTGCCGCCAGAGACCACAGGGCGAGGAAAGCAAGCCCCTCCGGCCAAGCGTCCAGGGCTAAGTCACGCGAAGCGCAGTCCACAAACTCCACTCAGCAACAGGCTAGACCCGGCAGAGGGAGAGCGTGTCGGCACCTATCTGCTGGCAGAGTTTGCAGACGTCAGGCACTAGACATGGTCACGCCCTCATCCGGGGTAGAGACACACCTCAAGGCCGGACTCTCGGTTCTGCACCCCGGCCACCTGCCACCAGGCAGCATACCATCCCCGCTAGACCCGGAGGTCGCGAGGGACATCTCATCGACCTCTGAGATCAGCCAGCAAAAAGCCGGGGCGGGGGCGGGGGGAGCAGATATACGCGCTTCCCAGGCAGCGGCGTGGCGCGGCCCGGCCCAGACCCACTTCCGCGGGCGGAGGCTCCGGCCGGCCCGACCGGCTGGCCTCAAGCCGCGCGCACGCGCGCCTGCCCGGGCAGCGCCGCGCCGCGACCCGGCCCGACCCGGCCCGGCCCAGAGCAGACCCACTTCCGCGGGCGGAGGCTCCGGCCGGCCCGACCGGCTGGCCTCAAGCCGCCCGCCCGCGCGCCTGCCTGCCCGGCCCGGCCCGGCCCAGACCCACTTCCGCGGGCGGAGGCTCCGGCCGGCCCGACCGGCTGGCCTCAAGCCGCGCGCACGCGTGCCTGCCCGGGCAGCGCCGCGCCGCGACCCGGCCCGACCCGGCCCGGCCCAGAGCAGACCCACTTCCGCGGGCGGAGGCTCCGGCCGGCCCGACCGGCTGGCCTCAAGCCGCCCGTCCGCCCGCCCGCGCGCCGGCCCAGACAAGACCCACTTCCGCGGGCTGAGGCTCCGACCGGCTGGCCTCAAGCCGCCCGCCCGCGCGCCTGCCTGCCCGGCCCGGCCCGGCCCAGACCCACTTCCGCGGGCGGAGGCTCCGGCCGGCCCGACCGGCTGGCCTCAAGCCGCGCGCACGCGCGCCTGCCCGGGCGGCGCCGCGCCGCGACCCGGCCCGACCCGGCCCGTCCCAGAGCAGACCCACTTCCGCGGGCGGAGGCTCCGGCCGGCCCGACCGGCTGGCCTCAAGCCGCCCGCCCGCGCGCCTGCCCGGGCGGCGCCGCGCCGCGACCCGGCCCGACCCGGCCCGGCCCAGAGCAGACCCACTTCCGCGGGCGGAGGCTCCGGCCGGCCCGACCGGCTGGCCTCAAGCCGCCCGTCCGCCCGCCCGCGCGCCGGCCCAGACAAGACCCACTTCCGCGGGCTGAGGCTCCGACCGGCTGGCCTCAAGCCGCCCGCCCGCGCGCCTGCCTGCCCGGCCCGGCCCGGCCCAGACCCACTTCCACGGGCGGAGGCTCCGGCCGGCCCGACCGGCTGGCCTCAAGCCGCGCGCACGCGCGCCTGCCCGGGCGGCGCCGCGCCGCGACCCGGCCCGACCCGGCCCGGCCCAGAGCAGACCCACTTCCGCGGGCGGAGGCTCCGGCCGGCCCGACCGGCTGGCCTCAAGCCGCCCGCCCGCGCGCCTGCCCGGGCGGCGCCGCGCCGCGACCCGGCCCGACCCGGCCCGGCCCAGACCAGACCCACTTCCGCGGGCGGAGGCTCCGGCCGGCCCGACCGGCTGGCCTCAAGCCGCCCGCCCGCGCGCCTGCCCGGGCGGCGCCGCGCCGCGACCCGGCCCGACCCGGCCCGGCCCAGACCAGACCCACTTCCGCGGGCGGAGGCTCCGGCCGGCCCGACCGGCTGGCCTCAAGCCGCCCGCCCGCCCGCCCGCGCGCCTGCACGGGCAGCGCCGCGGCGGTGTCGCCCGGCCGGCAACACTCACTCCCCTAGTAAACTGCAGCTACGGCATGCGTCCAGAGAGTGGTGTGCGCACAGGCCACCAGGGGCGCGACAGACCGGCTCGACAGCCGGGCTCCTGGAACTCTCGCCCGGCCAAGCGCAGCCAGATCTCTCCCCTCTGCCTCTGCAGCCGGAACTCGGGAGGAGGCGGCGGCAATATAGAAGCGGCCACCAGGGGGCACCCTGCACTCATCCCCTTGAGCCGAGAAAGTGAAAGTCAGGCCGGCAGCGGTGGCGGCGGACCCCGGCAGGACCGCGGCGGGGGCGGGGGCGGCGGCGGGGGCGGGGGCGGCGGCGGGGGCGGGGGCGGCGGCGGGGGCGGGGGCGGCGGCGGCGGCGGCGGCGGACCCCGGCAGGATCGGCGGCGGCGGCGGCGGCGGCGGCGGCGGCGGCGGCGGCGGCGGCGGCGGCGGCGGCGGCGGCCGTCCGA
>NW_026647745.1:35000-36449 GCF_950295315.1 Erinaceus europaeus
CAACAAAAGGGAATAAATAAGTAAATAAATAAAATATTTTTAAAAGATAATTTGTTTATCTTGAGAGAGAGAGAGAGAGAGATGCACAGCCTTCTCTTCTCCCCTGACGCCCCACCCCCCAACACACACACACACACACACACACACACACACACACACACACACACTATATGTTAAGCTCTCTCAGGCATGTAATAGACAATGAATATACTAAAATAGAATCAGTCACGAGAGAAAGGGACCCGGTGATACCAAGATTATGCAAAAGACTTTCATGTATTGGACTCCTCTGAGGTTACAACTTCAGTCAGTCCCTGGTGCTTTCACAAAACCTGTACGTGCAAGACAGGGAATCCTGTTCCTCAGTAGCTCTTGAGATGAACAACAGCAGAAATAAGGCTTTGTGACACACAACCCCCAGCTTTATTCATTCATACATTCATCAAGCAAGCAAGCAAGCAAGCAAGCAAGCAAGCAAGCAAGCAAGCAATGTGTGTTGTTCCCCTCCCCCCCGTTTTATTTTCTAAAGGAATGTGTGTGTGGTCTTGGACAGACATGATACCCATTCTATACAGACATTTCTTTTCTACCCTTTCTCTGAGGAATGCCCAACACTCTGCTCACCACCACCCTTCACCCTTCACTTCACTCCACTCCACTCCACTCCACTCCACCCCAACCCAACCCAACCCACCCACTCATTTACAATGCAAATTTCTGGCCAGAAAGATACAAAGTGTTGCCGAGCAGGGGTAGAGAGGATAATGGTTATGCTAAGAGACCCTCATTCCTGAGGCTCCACAACCACGGCCAGGAAGCCTGCGGCGATTCAAGGAGCCAGGGTGCAACATCATTCAGACTTCCATTCCAACTCGCAAATTCTTCTGCCAGAGACGAAGTCCCAGGGGAGTGCTGGTCGACCCGCCGGCTCCACAACGAAGGCAGTGTGAGATTCGGGGTCCGGGATCCGGGATCCGGGATCCGGGATCCGGGATCCAGGGATGCCACGGCGGATTTCATCCAGACACCTGGTCGGCCCGCGAGCCCCTTCGCCAGCGACCAAGTCCCAAGGGAGTGCTGGTCGAACCACCGGCTCCACAACGAAGGCGGTCCGGGGTCTGGGGGTCCGGGGGTGCCACGGTGGACTTCATCCAGACGGCTGGTCGACCCACCGGCTCCACAACGAAGGCGGTCCGGGGTCCGGGGTCCGGGGTCCGGGGTCCGGGGTCCGGGGTCCGGGGTCCGGGGTCCAGGGATGCCACGGTGTACTTCATCCAGACACCTGATCGACCCGCGAGCCCCTCCACCAGCGACCAAGTCCCAAGGGAGTGCTGGTCGACCCACCGGCTCCACAACGAAGGCGGTCCGGGGCCCGGGGTCCGGGGTCCGGGGATGCCACGGTGGACTTCATCCAGACGGCTGGTCGACCCGCGAGCCACTCCGCCAGCG
>NW_026647746.1:0-132000 GCF_950295315.1 Erinaceus europaeus
ATAACACAACCCAGTTCCTAAGTCCCTGTGTCAGGAATAAAGAAACAACAGCGGTAATCTTAACTGAAACACACTTATGCACACTTACACACACACACACACACACACACACACACACACCTTCCCACAGAGACGTACACACTTGTCCCGAAAATAACTTGGATTGGAGTTGCTGTTTTGCACCCTAGCAAAAGGTCAAAGTTTCATGGGTGGAAGGGAGAAGTGTTAAGTTTCTGGCATATGAAGGTGAGAAATGCCTAGAGCAGATCGATAGTTACATGGACAACGAAGGGAGCATGGGTTGGAGGGACAGCTGGTGGAGCTGCCAGGGAACTATGTGGAATCCCAGGACCCTGTTTTGAGCCCCTGGTCACAATACCCAGCTAGGGAAAAGCTGGGCTAGTGACAAATCAGAGCTGCAGATGTCTCTCTGTCTCTCTTCCTGCTTGGGCCCTGCTCTCTCAATTTATGACTGTTTGCTTCTCCTCAATAAGAAAGTTACAAAGGATATACAGAAATACAGGGGTAGTGGGAAAAATTACCCCCCCGTGCCCACTATTACATGGAACTGTTGACTGTAAACCATTCATCCCCCAAGAAAGAACAGAATAAATATTTGTGAGGTTAAAAACATTGTAGGTTAAATAGTGAACATTCTCTAGAGCCATGCAATACTAATCCATTGTGCATTGGATGTCACTGTCAAAAACAGTGCAGTAGCAGTTGTAGTAGTGTGTAGTATCTGCAAAAGGAAATGTATTGTGTGTCAAAAGTTCCCTTCAATTATAAGAGAAAATCTATCAGGCAGAAGAAATGACCCCTCATGTGATATCGGACGAAATAAATAAATAAATAAATATGCAAATAAATGGGAATGATCTAAGAGGATTTGAAAAAAATAAAAAAATAAAAACAAACACCACAGGAAGACCTGATGACAGCAGAAATATAGAAAACGTCTGCTGAGAAATAGAGGGCTGCTTCAAAAATTCCCTGACACACAGGGTCCAGGCAAATTACGAATTCCGAGAATGAAAAGAAACGCATACGATTTGAAGCTTACACTAGAAAATGGAGGCAAGTTCTGTGCTATGATAATTACAATAAGGATACTGATAGAAAGGCTATTGGAAATGCTCCTGGAAAGTTTATAATTTATAATTGTAGTGAATCCTGCTCCAACTATGTGACCAATTATCTATGAATAAGGAGGCTATTATAAATGCGGTAATTCTGCATTCAGATCAAATAAAAAGGTCAACAATTCTAAAAATGTCTGATATATATATATATGTATGTATATGTACATATATGTATGTGTATCTTTATTATCAACTATGAGGGATACTGGCATGGCTATGAGGAGACAGAGTATGGCTTGTGCCAGAGAGACTTACAAAGCTGAGGCTCCAGAAACCTAGGTGAAATCGCCAACAAAACAATCCAGAGCTCAGCCGGGCCCTGGTGACTCGCTCTGTATATCTGGGCCTGTCAGTCAAATAATATAAAAGTAAAATATTAATGAGTGCAGACAGAGTGAGTGAGAGCCTGTGAGAGTCAGAGACAGAGAAGGCAAGAAGAGAAATAGAAGAGTTGGAAAGAGACCAGAAGTCCAAAAGCTCCCACTCTGTGTTCATACATGACAGGTTCAAACCTGGGTTGTCGAGATTGTAAGGCATCAGTCTCCTGTCCACAGACCCCAGACAACCCCAGCCTTCACCATATGTGTGTAGTATTTACGACAGGATATGTATTGTGAGTGTAAACTTCCCTTCAATTATAAGAGAAAAATCTATCAAGCAGAAGAATGGACCCCTCATGTAATATAGAACCAAATAAATAAATAAATAAATAAATAAATGAATATGCAAGTAAATGGGGGTTATCTAGGAGGATTTGAAACAAATGAAAAATAAAAACAAAAAGCACAAGAAGACCTGATGACAGCAGAAACATAGAAACCATCTGCTGTGAATCAAGGGCTGCTTCAAAAGTTCCGAGACCCTTCAGAGTCCAGGGAAATTAAGATTTCGGGAGAATGAAAAGAAACTCATATGTATTGAAGCTTACACTAGAGAAAGGAGGCAAGTTCTGTACTATGATAATTAAAATAAGGATGCTGATAGAAATGCTATTAGAAATGCTACTGGAAGGTTCTATTATTTATAATTGTATTGAATCCTGCTCCAACTATGTGGCCAATTAGTAGGGAAAAAGGAACCTGTTGTAAATGTGTGAATTCTGATTAAGATCAATTACATAGGTTGACAATTCTAAAAATGACAGAGATATATATGTATATTTATATATGTATATGGATGTATATCTTTATTATAAAGTCTGAGAGATACTGCCATGGATATGAGGAGACAGAATATGGCTTAAGTCAGAGAGACTTACCAATCAGAGGCTCCAGTAGCCTAGGTGAAATCACAAACAAAACCAGCCAGAGCTCAGCAGTGCTCTGGCCACTCTCTTTGTATATCTGGGCCTGTCAATAAAATAAGGATATAAGTAAAATATTCCTGAGTTCAGACAGAGTGAGAGAGAGCCTGTGAGAGTCAGAGACAGAGATGGCAAGAAGAGAAATAGAAGAGTTGGAAATAGACCAGAAGTCAAAAAAACCCTAGGCTCTGTTCATTCATGACAGGTTCAAACCTGGGTTGTAGAGATTGTCACGCAGCAGCTCTAATGCCCACAGACCCCAGACAACCCAAGCCTTCACCATATGTGTGTAGTATTTGCCCCAGGAAATGTATTGTGCATCAAAAGTTCCCTTCAGTTATAAGAGAAAATCTCTCAAGCAGAAGAAATGATGCCACATGTGATACCTGACTAAATCAATAAATATGCAAATAAATGGGGATGATCTAGGAGGACTTGAAACAATAAAAATAAATAAAGACAAAAACCACAAGAAGACCTGATGACAGCAGAAACATAGAAACCATCTGCTGAGAAACAGAGGGCTGCTTCAAAAATTCCCTAACACTTCAGGGTCCAGGGACATTAAGATTTCCGGAGAAAGAAAACAAACACATACGTATTGAAGCTTACACTAGAAAAAGGAGGGAAGATCTGGGCCATGATAATTACAATAAGGATGCTAATAGAAACACGATTAGAAATGCTACTGGAAGGTTCTATTATTTATAATTGTATTGAATCCTGCTCCAACTATATGGCCAATTATTTCAGAAAAACTAGGCTGTTATAAATGTGGTAATTCTGAAAGAAGGTCAAATACATAGGTCGAACATTCTAAAAATGACAGATATATAAATCTATATGTATATATATACATGTATGTATATCTTTATTATAAACTCTGAGTGATACTGGCATGGAAATGAGGAGACAGAATATGGCTTGTGTCAGAAAGACTTACAAACTGAGGCTCCAGTAGCCTAGGTGAAATCGCCAACACAACAAGCCAGAGCTCAGCAGTGCTCTGGTAACTCTCTTTGTCTATCTGGGCCTGTCAGTAAAATAAGAATCTAAGTAAAATATTAATGAGTGAAGACAGAGTGTGTGAGAGCATGTGAGAGTTAGAGATAGAGAAGGCGAGAAGAGAAATAGATGAGTTGGAAAGAGACCAGAATTCAAAAACCTCCTACACTGTGTTCATTGATGACAGGTTCAAACCTGGCTTGTAGAGATTGTAAGGCAGCAGCTCTCATGCCCACAGACCCCAGACAGCCCCAGCCTTCACCATAGGCTCTACTACCAACCTGACAGTAATGTGTGTGTGTGTGTGTGTGTCTGTCTGTCTGTCTGTTTGTGTGTGTCTGTGTGTGCTCAGAGATCACCTGTAGTAGTCTCAGAGCATGGGTGGCAAGGGAGCCAGCCTCTCCTGCAACTTATGTACAGAGAACCTATCTGGTCAGGGCAAGCCAGCTAGCCCAGATTGTGGCTAAGCAAGAATGCATATGCAAAGGGACTCTCATGTCTCACTCTCCTGAGTTCCGAATCAATGCCATGCCTCACTATGATCCAAACACTGCCAATGGGGGAAGCTGGGGCACCCCTCAGAATTCAGAGGCTTGAGCCTGTCCAGTCACGTTTGGCTGCCTACTCAGCCTCCAGGCTCTCAGTCCACTGCTCAGGGCAGCAGATTACAATCCCAGAAAGTACCCAGAAAGGGCTGTGTTTCCACATAGATGGGAAGTGTGTTGAACCAAACAATAGTGGATGAACCCGGCCCCTACACCTACCCTTTGGGTCCGGCTAAGGCAATTGCTCCTGTGGCCTCACATCCCTGATCATGGTGTCCTGGTGTCCACACATCACACTCAGAGAGATTCCTAGAAGTAGGCTTGCATGAGTGTCCCATACAATGTCGCTCTGCTTGCAGGAAGCACAAACTCCCCGGGCCCTTGCTATGGACAGACAAAAAAAGATGGATGCCTCCATTGGCCAAATTAGGGGCTTCCAGTCAAGATCACAGCCCCGCCCCTCACCTGAGGGCCTGGCTGCTGCTAATCAAGGCAATTGGAAACACCTTTTACACTTGGGCCCTGAGGACATACTCAGGAATCCCTCCAGGAGCTAGCAGGCTGGAAGACCTCCTGACCCCTGGATAGCTGTGCTCCTAGTTGGGCGGCCCTTCTGGCCAGTGGTGAAAATATTCCCTAGATACAAGAAAGAACTTCAGGTTTCAAAGGGATTTGAAACACCATGAGGCACTTGGAAAAGACATTTCACAGCCATCAAAACACCCTCTTTCTGAACACTGGAAGCTTCCGTTTTGCATGGGAAATCTGGACACTGGTTTGGCCATCAGTACCACAGATCCTTTCCATTTGGCTTAATAGAGGGAAAGCACAGTGTGTGTGCCAGGGGGATCGAGTTTCACTTCCCTTGACCGGGGCTCTCATGGAATAAGGACAAGGATGCTGTGCAGGAAGGTGAGGAGGGCTGCATTGAGGCTGAGTGTCAGCCTCAGGGCCCTGGAGAATGGCAGTCAAGCACAGAGGGCCTGGACAGCTGCAGCTGGAGATGGACATATGCCTGGAACCTGCAGCAGCAACGCTGTCTCCGCAGTTCCCCTCTGTACTACACCATGTGCAGGAGACTAAATAATCCAAAGGGCAAAGAAAGGAAAATTTCAACACCAGGAAGGCTGAGTTCACGATGCATGCACTGACTTCCAGTAAGGGCCCAGTGAAGAAGGCACGTAGAGACAGTCAGAGAGACAGAATGACAGAGACAGACAAGGACTGAAATTCTGGCCCTGTGTTGATCAGTGCCAGAGCACTGAAGACAAACCCTCCATGCCCATGCATACTTCTTACAAGTGGCATTGCTATTTTATGTTTGTGAGGAAAGGTAACACTTAGAACATCTAGGTCTTAGCCACTCTGAGAAGCAACCCTTGGCCGGCAGCCCACTCTGCAAAACTGCCCTCGCCTCTCCAAATTCGAAGTAGTCATAGTGATGCTCCAGCCAAGATGCAGGCTGGCGTATTGCATCTCCCTGGTCCAGCCTCAGCCTGTCCTGTGTGCAGGGAACTGCACTATGTCTATTTCTTCTTTGATTTACAGTTTTGGGATAAGACTCGGTGGACAAAAAGAGCAAGAGGGAAGTAGATGATTTGGCAGTGGTAGTTTGTGCTGAGAGAGATTTGTAGAGTGATATACGATATGGCTCTGTGAGATGTCTCTCATGACTGTGGCTCAGAAGGGCCAGGCGTATGCACATTGCTACCCTAATCCAGAGCTGTGCAGGTCTCTAGCTAAAAAATATTTTCAGACCTCTACATGTTACATACATATATATATATATATATATATAGAGAGAGAGAGAGAGAGAGAGAGAGACACTGATGTAGTCATTTTCTACAATGGATTCGATGTGACATTCACACAATTGATTGCTAAAACCTGGAGAGAAACTTTGCATCAGGAAAAGAATTGTCCAAAGGAATAAAATCTCCAAATCATTAGCTATATGCAGCTCCAACGGGACCGAGCGAAAAAGGCTCGAGAAGGAACTCATCCAGGAGACTCTCCACATGGACAGGCACCACAGGTTTCCTAGTCTGGCAACACAAACAGGGCAGCTGCTAGTTCCCAGTGCAAGCCTCAGGGCAAAAACCTCTCCCTCTTCAGTGTCTTTACATCTGAAAAGAAGAAAAGTGACCAAGGGCCAAGGAGAGCTGCCCTGGTGTCAATATTGAGCTGTAAATCAGAATGTGCCAAGTGTTTTGCACAAAATCACCTGTGCCACAGTGATTCTGTTGTTCTCTCTCTCTCTCCCTCCCTCAGACACACACACACACACACACACACACACACACACAAATCCACAGAGGCACAGGCACAAACGGAGTTATACACATGCGCACTGGACAGCTTCTGCAAGGCAGGGCCCTGGGCTGAACCCTGCTTCGCATTTCCTGGAAGCACGCCCAGCCTTTTAAGGCCAGCTCTGAGCTCCCATTGGCGGGATTCCTTCAGAAGGCCCGCCCACAGGGCGCCAGCCAGACTCTGATAGGCCAGAGGCCTAGGCCACGCCCAGAACCCCACCAGCAATCTCATTGGCCAGTGTGCTTGGACACGCCCAGGAGGGTCCGGGCCCCTAGTCAGTGATTGGCCAGCGGCCTTGAGCACCGCCCACACGGCCCTGCAGCACGCTGATTGGGCAGCCTCCGGAAGGCCCGCCCACCAGCCACTTCCGCTCGACTCTGATTGGCCTGGTGTCCCAGGGACACGCCCCCAGCCAGCCTTCTCTTGGCTCCCATTGGCGGGCTGCTGTCTGAGGGGCGCCCTCTGATAGGCCAGTTCCTAAGGCACGCCCAGGAAGGTCACCGCCCTTGCCCCATGATTCGCCAGCCTCCTGGGCTCCGCCCACGAGGCCCGCCCCAGGCGCTCATTGGACAGCCTCCCGAGGGCCCGCCCCCCAGGCACTTCCGCTGGACCCTGATTGGCTGACCTCCAGGGGTACGCCCACCCAGAGCCAGCACCCAGGCTCTCATTGGTGGGCTGCTCTCTGAGGCCCGCCCACGCAACTCCTCCTCTGTTCTCATTGGCCAGCTCTTGCTTCACGCCCCTGAGGGTGACGTTCCTCCTCTCTGATTGGCCAGCTGTCTCTATGAATACCCACTGGGCCCTCCCCTCAGGCTCATTGGGCACGGGCTCTGAGGCCCGCCCCCGGGGACTTTCTGCCATCCTCTGAAGGCCCTGTTTCTGCAAACACGACCCCCACAGCTCCTGTCAGGGCCCGTCCTTAGGACACTGCCTGCCTGCGCTAGGCTGGCCATGCTCTTGGGGCACACCCAGAAACACTGTCGCCACTCTCCTAGCCCAGTGCCTCAGGGCACTTACCCCATGGAGCCTTAGTCCCGCCCTGGTGCTGCCCTCTTGTGGACACCCAGCAGAATGCAGCTGAGCACAGGCATTCACAAGCTCCCAGTAGAGTCATCCCAGGCAAAGAGAGAAACCCCTTCCACTTGCAAAGCCAAATGGGGGATCCCCCCACCCCACAGGAAAGAACAGATGTCTAGGGCACTCTACGTCAATTTCAACCCTGCTGTCCACGGGCCACAATTCCTAGAGTTCTCCTCATTCCACAGAATCACTACACTCAACTATGGTCTTTGCCGCCACCTTGTGGACATACAGCAGAATGCAGCTGAGCTCCCCATGCCACTCCTCTTTGAGTCTACCCAGAAAATTACACACAGCATGGGAATAGCAAAGGAAAGAACCCATCTGAGGACCACCTGGGAGAATGCACAACAGAGTCCACAATCCAATGTGCCAATTCATACTTGAAAAACCACTTGTGCAGTGGAAACTTCCTTTGTCATAACACAACCCAGTTCCTAAGTCCCTGCGTCAGGAATAAAGAAACAACAGCGGTAATCTTAACTGAAACACACTTATGCACACTTACACACACACACACACACACATACACACACACACACACACACACACACACCTTCCCACAGAGACGTACACACTTGTCCCGAAAATAACTTGGATTGGAGTTGCTGTTTTGCACCCTAGCAAAAGGTCAAAGTTTCATGGGTGGAAGGGAGAAGTGTTAAGTTTCTGGCATATGAAGGTGAGAAATGCCTAGAGCAGATCGATAGTTACATGGACAACGAAGGGAGCATGGGTTGGAGGGACAGCTGGTGGAGCTGCCAGGGAACTATGTGGAATCCCAGGACCCTGTTTTGAGCCCCTGGTCACACTTACCCAGCTAGGGAAAAGCTGGGCTAGTGACAAATCAGAGCTGCAGATGTCTCTCTGTCTCTCTTCCTGCTTGGGCCCTGCTCTCTCAATTTATGACTGTTTGCTTCTCCTCAATAAGAAAGTTACAAAGGATGTACAGAAATACAGGGGTAGTGGGAAAAATTACCCCCCCCCGTGCCCACTATTACATGGAACTGTTGACTGTAAACCATTCATCCCCCAAGAAAGAACAGAATAAATATTTGTGAGGTTAAAAACATTGTAGGTTAAATAGTGAACATTCTCTAGAGCCATGCAATACTAATCCATTGTGCATTGGATGTCACTGTCAAAAACAGTGCAGTAGCAGTTGTAGTAGTGTGTAGTATCTGCAAAAGGAAATGTATTGTGTGTCAAAAGTTCCCTTCAATTATAAGAGAAAATCTATCAGGCAGAAGAAATGACCCCTCATGTGATATCGGACGAAATAAATAAATAAATAAATATGCAAATAAATGGGAATGATCTAAGAGGATTTGAAAAAAATAAAAAAATAAAAACAAACACCACAGGAAGACCTGATGACAGCAGAAATATAGAAAACGTCTGCTGAGAAATAGAGGGCTGCTTCAAAAATTCCCTGACACACAGGGTCCAGGCAAATTACGAATTCCGAGAATGAAAAGAAACGCATACGATTTGAAGCTTACACTAGAAAATGGAGGCAAGTTCTGTGCTATGATAATTACAATAAGGATACTGATAGAAAGGCTATTGGAAATGCTCCTGGAAAGTTTATAATTTATAATTGTAGTGAATCCTGCTCCAACTATGTGACCAATTATCTATGAATAAGGAGGCTATTATAAATGCGGTAATTCTGCATTCAGATCAAATAAAAAGGTCAACAATTCTAAAATTGTCTGATATATATATATATGTATGTATATGTACATATATGTATGTGTATCTTTATTATCAACTATGAGGGATACTGGCATGGCTATGAGGAGACAGAGTATGGCTTGTGCCAGAGAGACTTACAAAGCTGAGGCTCCAGAAACCTAGGTGAAATCGCCAACAAAACAATCCAGAGCTCAGCCGGGCCCTGGTGACTCGCTCTGTATATCTAGGCCTGTCAGTCAAATAGTATAAAAGTAAAATATTAATGAGTGCAGACAGAGTGAGTGAGAGCCTGTGAGAGTCAGAGACAGAGAAGGCAAGAAGAGAAATAGAAGAGTTGGAAAGAGACCAGAAGTCCAAAAGCTCCCACTCTGTGTTCATACATGACAGGTTCAAACCTGGGTTGTCGAGATTGTAAGGCATCAGTCTCCTGTCCACAGACCCCAGACAACCCCAGCCTTCACCATATGTGTGTAGTATTTACGACAGGATATGTATTGTGAGTGTAAACTTCCCTTCAATTATAAGAGAAAAATCTATCAAGCAGAAGAATGGACCCCTCATGTAATATAGAACCAAATAAATAAATAAATAGATAAATATGCAAATAAATGGGGGTTATCTAGGAGGATTTGCAACAAATGAAAAATAAAAACAAAAAGCACAAGAAGACCTGATGACAGCAGAAACATAGAAACCATCTGCTGTGAATCAAGGGCTGCTTCAAAAGTTCCGAGACCCTTCAGAGTCCAGGGAAATTAAGATTTCGGGAGAATGAAAAGAAACTCATATTTATTGATGCTTACACTAGAGAAAGGAGGCAAGTTCTGTACTATGATAATTAAAATAAGGATGCTGATAGAAATGCTATTAGAAATGCTACTGTAAGGTTCTATTATTTATAATTGTATTGAATCCTGCTCCAACTATGTGGCCAATTAGTAGGGAAAAAGGAACCTGTTGTAAATGTGTGAATTCTGATTAAGATCAATTACATAGGTTGACAATTCTAAAAATGACAGAGATATATATGTATATTTATATATGTATATGGATGTATATCTTTATTATAAAGTCTGAGAGATACTGCCATGGATATGAGGAGACAGAATATGGCTTAAGTCAGAGAGACTTACCAATCAGAGGCTCCAGTAGCCTAGGTGAAATCACAAACAAAACCAGCCAGAGCTCAGCAGTGCTCTGGCCACTCTCTTTGTATATCTGGGCCTGTCAATAAAATAAGGATATAAGTAAAATATTCCTGAGTTCAGACAGAGTGAGAGAGAGCCTGTGAGAGTCAGAGACAGAGATGGCGAGAAGAGAAATAGAAGAGTTGGAAATAGACCAGAAGTCAAAAAACCCCTAGGCTGTGTTCATTCATGACAGGTTCAAACCTGGGTTGTAGAGATTGTCACGCAGCAGCTCTAATGCCCACAGACCCCAGACAACCCAAGCCTTCACCATATGTGTGTAGTATTTGCCCCAGGAAATGTATTGTGCATCTAAAGTTCCCTTCAGTTATAAGAGAAAATCTCTCAAGCAGAAGAAATGATGCCACATGTGATACCTGACTAAATCAATAAATATGCAAATAAATGGGAATGATCTAGGAGGACTTGAAACAATAAAAATAAATAAAGACAAAAACCACAAGAAGACCTGATGACAGCAGAAACATAGAAACCATCTGCTGAGAAACAGAGGGCTGCTTCAAAAATTCCCTAACACTTCAGGGTCCAGGGACATTAAGATTTCCGGAGAAAGAAAACAAACACATACGTATTGAAGCTTACACTAGAAAAAGGAGGGAAGATCTGGGCCATGATAATTACAATAAGGATGCTAATAGAAACACGATTAGAAATGCTACTGGAAGGTTCTATTATTTATAATTGTATTGAATCCTGCTCCAACTATATGGCCAATTATTTCAGAAAAACTAGGCTGTTATAAATGTGGTAATTCTGAAAGAAGGTCAAATACATAGGTCGAACATTCTAAAAATGACAGATAGATAAATCTATATGTATATCTATCCATGTATGTATATCTTTATTATAAACTCTGAGTGATACTGGCATGGAAATGAGGAGACAGAATATGGCTTGTGTCAGAAAGACTTACAAACTGAGGCTCCAGTAGCCTAGGTGAAATCGCCAACACAACAAGCCAGAGCTCAGCAGTGCTCTGGTAACTCTCTTTGTCTATCTGGGCCTGTCAGTAAAATAAGAATCTAAGTAAAATATTAATGAGTGAAGACAGAGTGTGTGAGAGCATGTGAGAGTTAGAGATAGAGAAGGCGAGAAGAGAAATAGATGAGTTGGAAAGAGACCAGAATTCAAAAACCTCCTACACTGTGTTCATTGATGACAGGTTCAAACCTGGCTTGTAGAGATTGTAAGGCAGCAGCTCTCATGCCCATAGACCCCAGACAGCCCCAGCCTTCACCATAGGCTCTACTACCAACCTGACAGTAATGTGTGTGTGTGTGTGTGTGTGTGTGTGTGTGTGTCTGTCTGTCTGTCTGTTTGTGTGTGTCTGTGTGTGCTCGGAGATCACCTGAAGTAGTCTCAGAGCATGGGTGGCAAGGGAGCCAGCCTCTCCTGCAACTTATGTACAGAGAACCTATCTGGTCAGGGCAAGCCAGCTAGCCCAGATTGTGGCTAAGCAAGAATGCATATGCAAAGGGACTCTCATGTCTCACTCTCCTGAGTTCCGAATCAATGCCATGCCTCACTATGATCCAAACACTGCCAATGTGGGAAGCTGGGGCACCCCTCAGAATTCAGGGGCTTGAGCCTGTCCAGTCACGTTTGGCTGCCTACTCAGCCTCCAGGCTCTCAGTCCACTGTTCAGGGCAGCAGATTACAAGCCCAGAAAGTACCCAGAAAGGGCTGTGTTTCCACATAGATGGGAAGTGTGTTGAACCAAACAATAGTGGATGAACCCGGCCCCTTACACCTACCCTTTGGGCCCGGCTAAGGCAATTGCTCCTGTGGCCTCACATCCCTGATCATGGTGTCCTGGTGTCCACACATCACACTCAGAGAGATTCCCAGAAGTAGGCTTGCATGAGTGTCCCATACAATGGTCTCTGCTTGCAGGAAGCACAAACTCCCCGGGCCCTTGCTATGGACAGACAAAGAAAGATGGATGCCTCCATTGGCCAAATTAGGGGCTTCCAGTCAAGATCACAGCCCCGCCCCTCACCTGAGGGCCTGGCTGCTGCTAATCAAGGCAATTGGAAACACCTTTTACACTTGGGCCCTGAGGACATACTCAGGAATCCCTCCAGGAGCTAGCAGGCTGGAAGACCTCCTGACCCCTGGATAGCTGTGCTCCTAGTTGGGCGGCCCTTCTGGCCAGTGGTGAAAATATTCCCTAGATACAAGAAAGAACTTCAGGTTTCAAAGGGATTTGAAACACCATGAGGCACTTGGAAAAGACATTTCACAGCCATCAAAACACCCTCTTTCTGAACACTGGAAGCTTCCGTTTTGCATGGGAAATCTGGACACTGGTGTGGCCATCAGTACCACAGATCCTTTCCATTTGGCTTAATAGAGGGAAAGCACAGTGTGTGTGCCAGGGGATCGAGTTTCACTTCCCTTGACCGGGGCTCTCATGGAATAAGGACAAGGATGCTGTGCAGGAAGGTGAGGAGGGCTGCATTGAGGCTGAGTGTCAGCCTCAGGGCCCTGGAGAATGGCAGTCAAGCACAGAGGGCCTGGACAGCTGCAGCTGGAGATGGACATATGCCTGGAACCTGCAGCAGCAACGCTGTCTCCGCAGTTCCCCTCTGTACTACACCATGTGCAGGAGACTAAATAATCCAAAGGGCAAAGAAAGGAAAATTTCAACACCAGGAAGGCTGAGTTCACGATGCATGCACTGACTTCCAGTAAGGGCCCAGTGAAGAAGGCACGTAGAGACAGTCAGAGAGACAGAATGACAGAGACAGACAAGGACTGAAATTCTGGCCCTGTGTTGATCAGTGCCAGAGCACTGAAGACAAACCCTCCATGCCCATGCATACTTCTTACAAGTGGCATTGCTATTTTATGTTTGTGAGGAAAGGTAACACTTAGCACATCTAGGTCTTAGCCACTCTGAGAAGCAACCCTTGGCCGGCAGCCCACTCTCCAAAACTGCCCTCGCATCTCCAAATTCGAAGTAGTCATAGTGATGCTCCAGCCAAGATGCAGGCTGGCGTATTGCATCTCCCTGGTCCAGCCTCAGCCTGTCCTGTGTGCAGGGAACTGCACTATGTCTATTTCTTCTTTGATTTACAGTTTTGGGATAAGACTCGGTGGACAAAAAGAGCAAGAGGGAAGTAGATGATTTGGCAGTGGTAGTTTGTGCTGAGAGAGATTTGTAGAGTGATATACGATATGGCTCTGTGAGATGTCTCTCATGACTGTGGCTCAGAAGGGCCAGGCGTATGCACATTGCTACCCTAATCCAGAGCTGTGCAGGTCTCTAGCTAAAAAATATTTTCAGACCTCTACATGTTACATACATATATATATATATAGAGAGAGAGAGATAGAGAGAGAGAGAGAAAGAGAGAGAGAGACACTGATGTAGTCATTTTCTACAATGGATTCGATGTGACATTCACACAATTGATTGCTAAAACCTGGAGAGAAACTTTGCATCAGGAAAAGAATTGTCCAAAGGAATAAAATCTCCAAATCATTAGCTATATGCAGCTCCAACGGGACCGAGCGAAAAAGGCTCGAGAAGGAAGTCATCCAGGAGACTCTCCACATGGACAGGCACCACAGGTTTCCTAGTCTGGCAACACAAACAGGGCAGCTGCTAGTTCCCAGTGCAAGCCTCAGGGCAAAAACCTCTCCCTCTTCAGTGTCTTTACATCTGAAAAGAAGAAAAGTGACCAAGGGCCAAGGAGAGCTGCCCTGGTGTCAATATTGAGCTGTAAATCAGAATGTGCCAAGTGTTTTGCACAAAATCACCTGTGCCACAGTGATTCTGTTGTTCTCTCTCTCTCTCCCTCCCTCAGACACACACACACACACACACACACACACACAAATCCACAGAGGCACAGGCACAAACGGAGTTATACACATGCGCACTGGACAGCTTCTGCAAGGCAGGGCCCTGGGCTGAACCCTGCTTCGCATTTCCTGGAAGCACGCCCAGCCTTTTAAGGCCAGCTCTGAGCTCCCATTGGCGGGATTCCTTCAGAAGGCCCGCCCACAGGGCGCCAGCCAGACTCTGATAGGCCAGAGGCCTAGGCCACGCCCAGAACCCCACCAGCAATCTCATTGGCCAGTGTGCTTGGACACGCCCAGGAGGGTCCGGGCCCCTAGTCAGTGATTGGCCAGCGGCCTTGAGCACCGCCCACACGGCCCTGCAGCACGCTGATTGGGCAGCCTCCGGAAGGCCCGCCCACCAGCCACTTCCGCTCGACTCTGATTGGCCTGGTGTCCCAGGGACACGCCCCCAGCCAGCCTTCTCTTGGCTCCCATTGGCGGGCTGCTGTCTGAGGGGCGCCCTCTGATAGGCCAGTTCCTAAGGCACGCCCAGGAAGGTCACCGCCCTTGCCCCATGATTGGCCAGCCTCCTGGGCTCCGCCCACGAGGCCCGCCCCAGGCGCTCATTGGACAGCCTCCCGAGGGCCCGCCCCCCAGGCACTTCCGCTGGACCCTGATTTGCTGACCTCCGGGGGTACGCCCACCCAGAGCCAGCACCCAGGCTCTCATTGGTGGGCTGCTCTCTGAGGCCCGCCCACGCAACTCCTCCTCTGTTCTCATTGGCCAGCTCTTGCTTCACGCCCCTGAGGGTGACGTTCCTCCTCTCTGATTGGCCAGCTGTCTCTATGAATACCCACTGGGCCCTCCCCTCAGGCTCATTGGGCAAGGGCTCTGAGGCCCGCCCCCGGGGACTTTCTGCCATCCTCTGAAGGCCCTGTTTCTGCAAACACGACCCCCACAGCTCCTGTCAGGGCCCGTCCTTAGGACACTGCCTGCCTGCGCTAGGCTGGCCATGCTCTTGGGGCACACCCAGAAACACTGTCGCCACTCTCCTAGCCCAGTGCCTCAGGGCACTTGCCCCATGGAGCCTTAGTCCCACCCTGGTGCTGCCCTCTTGTGGACACCCAGCAGAATGCAGCTGAGCACAGGGATTCACAAGCTCCCAGTACAGTCATCCCAGGCAAAGAGAGAAACCCCTTCCACTTGCAAAGCCAAATGGGGGATCCCCCCACCCCACAGGAAAGAACAGATGTCTAGGGCACTCTACGTCAATTTCAACCCTGCTGTCCACGGGCCACAATTCCTAGAGTTCTCCTCATTCCACAGAATCACTACACTCAACTATGGTCTTTGCCGCCACCTTCTGGACATACAGCAGAATGCAGCTGAGCTCCCCATGCCACTCCTCTTTGAGTCTACCCAGAAAATTACACACAGCATGGGAATAGCAAAGGAAAGAACCCATCTGAGGACCACCTGGGAGAATGCACAACAGAGTCCACAATCCAATGTGCCAATTCATACTTGAAAAACCACTTGTGCAGTGGAAACTTCCTTTGTCATAACACAACCCAGTTCCTAAGTCCCTGTGTCAGGAATAAAGAAACAACAGCGGTAATCTTAACTGAAACACACTTATGCACACTTACACACACACACACACACACACACACACACACCTTCCCACAGAGACGTACACACTTGTCCCGAAAATAACTTGGATTGGAGTTGCTGTTTTGCACCCTAGCAAAAGGTCAAAGTTTCATGGGTGGAAGGGAGAAGTGTTAAGTTTCTGGCATATGAAGGTGAGAAATGCCTAGAGCAGATCGATAGTTACATGGACAACGAAGGGAGCATGGGTTGGAGGAACAGCTGGTGGAGCTGCCAGGGAACTATGTGGAATCCCAGGACCCTGTTTTGAGCCCCTGGTCACACTTACCCAGCTAGGGAAAAGCTGGGCTAGTGACAAATCAGAGCTGCAGATGTCTCTCTTCCTGCTTTGCCCTGCTCTCTCAATTTATGACTGTTTGCTTCTCCTCAATAAGAAAGTTACAAAGGATGTACAGAAATACAGGGGTAGTGGGAAAAATTATCCCCCCGTGCCCACTATTACATGGAACTGTTGACTGTAAACCATTCATCCCCCAAGAAAGAACAGAATAAATATTTGTGAGGTTAAAAACATTGTAGGTTAAATAGTGAACATTCTCTAGAGCCATGCAATACTAATCCATTGTGCATTGGATGTCACTGTCAAAAACATTGCAGTAGCAGTTGTAGTAGTGTGTAGTATCTGCAAAAGGAAATGTATTGTGTGTCAAAAGTTCCCTTCAATTATAAGAGAAAATCTATCAGGCAGAAGAAATGACCCCTCATGTGATATCAGACGAAATAAATAAATAAATAAATATGCAAATAAATGGGAATGATCTAAGAGGATTTGAAAAAAATAAAAAAATAAAAACAAACACCACAGGAAGACCTGATGACAGCAGAAATATAGAAAACGTCTGCTGAGAAATAGAGGGCTGCTTCAAAAATTCCCTGACACACAGGGTCCAGGCAAATTACGAATTCCGAGAATGAAAAGAAATGCATACGATTTGAAGCTTACACTAGAAAATGGAGGCAAGTTCTGTGCTATGATAATTACAATAAGGATACTGATAGAAAGGCTATTGGAAATGCTCCTGGAAAGTTTATAATTTATAATTGTAGTGAATCCTGCTCCAACTATGTGACCAATTATCTATGAATAAGGAGGTTATTATAAATGCGGTAATTCTGCATTCAGATCAAATAAAAAGGTCAACAATTCTAAAAATGTCTGATATATATATATATATGTATGTATATGTACATATATGTATGTGTATCTTTATTATCAACTATGAGGGATACTGGCATGGCTATGAGGAGACAGAGTATGGCTTGTGCCAGAGAGACTTACAAAGCTGAGGCTCCAGAAACCTAGGTGAAATCGCCAACAAAACAATCCAGAGCTCAGCCGGGCCCTGGTGACTCGCTCTGTATATCTGGGCCTGTCAGTCAAATAATATAAAAGTAAAATATTAATGAGTGCAGACAGAGTGAGTGAGAGCCTGTGAGAGTCAGAGACAGAGAAGGCAAGAAGAGAAATAGAAGAGTTGGAAAGAGACCAGAAGTCCAAAAGCTCCCACTCTGTGTTCATACATGACAGGTTCAAACCTGGGTTGTCGAGATTGTAAGGCATCAGTCTCCTGTCCACAGACCCCAGACAACCCCAGCCTTCACCATATGTGTGTAGTATTTACGACAGGATATGTATTGTGAGTGTAAACTTCCCTTCAATTATAAGAGAAAAATCTATCAAGCAGAAGAATGGACCCCTCATGTAATATAGAACCAAATAAATAAATAAATAAATAAATATGCAAGTAAATGGGGGTTATCTAGGAGGATTTGAAACAAATGAAAAATAAAAACAAAAAGCACAAGAAGACCTGATGACAGCAGAAACATAGAAACCATCTGCTGAGAATCAAGGGCTGCTTCAAAAGTTCCGAGACCCTTCAGAGTCCAGGGAAATTAAGATTTCGGGAGAATGAAAAGAAACTCATATGTATTGAAGCTTACACTAGAGAAAGGAGGCAAGTTCTGTACTATGATAATTAAAATAAGGATGCTGATAGAAATGCTATTAGAAATGCTACTGGAAGGTTCTATTATTTATAATTGTATTGAATCCTGCTCCAACTATGTGGCCAATTAGTAGGGAAAAAGGAACCTGTTGTAAATGTGTGAATTCTGATTAAGATCAATTACATAGGTTGACAATTCTAAAAATGACAGAGATATATATGTATATTTATATATGTATATGGATGTATATCTTTATTATAAAGTCTGAGAGATACTGCCATGGATATGAGGAGACAGAATATGGCTTGAGTCAGAGAGACTTACCAATCAGAGGCTCCAGTAGCCTAGGTGAAATCACAAACAAAACCAGCCAGAGCTCAGCAGTGCTCTGGCCACTCTCTTTGTATATCTGGGCCTGTCAATAAAATAAGGATATAAGTAAAATATTCCTGAGTTCAGACAGAGTGAGAGAGAGCCTGTGAGAGTCAGAGACAGAGATGGCGAGAAGAGAAATAGAAGAGTTGGAAATAGACCAGAAGTCAAAAACCCCCTAGGCTGTGTTCATTCATGACCGGTTCAAACCTGGGTTGTAGAGATTGTCACGCAGCAGCTCTAATGCCCACAGACCCCAGACAACCCAAGCCTTCACCATATGTGTGTAGTATTTGCCCCAGGAAATGTATTGTGCATCAAAAGTTCCCTTCAGTTATAAGAGAAAATCTCTCAAGCAGAAGAAATGATGCCACATGTGATACCTGACTAAATCAATAAATATGCAAATAAATGGGGATGATCTAGGAGGACTTGAAACAATAAAAATAAATAAAGACAAAAACCACAAGAAGACCTGATGACAGCCGAACCATAGAAACCATCTGCTGAGAAACAGAGGGCTGCTTCAAAAATTCCCTAACACTTCAGGGTCCAGGGACATTAAGATTTCCGGAGAAAGAAAACAAACACATACGTATTGAAGCTTACACTAGAAAAAGGAGGGAAGATCTGGGCCATGATAATTACAATAAGGATGCTAATAGAAACACGATTAGAAATGCTACTGGAAGGTTCTATTATTTATAATTGTATTGAATCCTGCTCCAACTATATGGCCAATTATTTCAGAAAAACTAGGCTGTTATAAATGTGGTAATTCTGAAAGAAGGTCAAATACATAGGTCGAACATTCTAAAAATGACAGATATATAAATCTATATGTATATATATACATGTATGTATATCTTTATTATAAACTCTGAGTGATACTGGCATGGAGATGAGGAGACAGAATATGGCTTGTGTCAGAAAGAATTACAAACTGAGGCTCCAGTAGCCTAGGTGAAATCGCCAACACAACAAGCCAGAGCTCAGCAGTGCTCTGGTAACTCTCTTTGTCTATCTGGGCCTGTCAGTAAAATAAGAATCTAAGTAAAATATTAATGAGTGAAGACAGAGTGTGTGAGAGCATGTGAGAGTTAGAGATAGAGAAGGCGAGAAGAGAAATAGATGAGTTGGAAAGAGACCAGAATTCAAAAACCTCCTACACTGTGTTCATTGATGACAGGTTCAAACCTGGCTTGTAGAGATTGTAAGGCAGCAGCTCTCATGCCCACAGACCCCAGACAGCCCCAGCCTTCACCATAGGCTCTACTACCAACCTGACAGTAATGTGTGTGTGTGTGTGTGTGTGTGTGTGTGTGTGTGTCTGTCTGTCTGTTTGTGTGTGTCTGTGTGTGCTCAGAGATCACCTGTAGTAGTCTCAGAGCATGGGTGGCAAGGGAGCCAGCCTCTCCTGCAACTTATGTACAGAGAACCTATCTGGTCAGGGCAAGCCAGCTAGCCCAGATTGTGGCTAAGCAAGAATGCATATGCAAAGGGACTCTCATGTCTCACTCTCCTGAGTTCCGAATCAATGCCATGCCTCACTATGATCCAAACACTGCCAATGGGGGAAGCTGGGGCACCCCTCAGAATTCAGGGGCTTGAGCCTGTCCAGTCACGTTTGGCTGCCTACTCAGCCTCCAGGCTCTCAGTCCACTGCTCAGGGCAGCAGATTACAATCCCAGAAAGTACCCAGAAAGGGCTGTGTTTCCACATAGATGGGAAGTGTGTTGAACCAAACAATAGTGGATGAACCCGGCCCCTTACACCTACCCTTTGGATCCGGCTAAGGCAATTGCTCCTGTGGCCTCACATCCCTGATCATGGTGTCCTGGTGTCCACACATCACACTCAGAGAGATTCCTAGAAGTAGGCTTGCATGAGTGTCCCATACAATGTCGCTCTGCTTGCAGGAAGCACAAACTCCCCGGGCCCTTGCTATGGACAGACAAAAAAAGATGGATGCCTCCATTGGCCAAATTAGGGGCTTCCAGTCAAGATCACAGCCCCGCCCCTCACCTGAGGGCCTGGCTGCTGCTAATCAAGGCAATTGGAAACACCTTTTACACTTGGGCCCTGAGGACATACTCAGGAATCCCTCCAGGAGCTAGCAGGCTGGAAGACCTCCTGACCCCTGGATAGCTGTGCTCCTAGTTGGGCGGACCTTCTGGCCAGTGGTGAAAATATTACCTAGATACAAGAAAGAACTTCAGGTTTCAAAGGGATTTGAAACACCATGAGGCACTTGGAAAAGACATTTCACAGCCATCAAAACACCCTCTTTCTGAACACTGGAAGCTTCCGTTTTGCATGGGAAATCTGGACACTGGTGTGGCCATCAGTACCACAGATCCTTTCCATTTGGCTTAATAGAGGGAAAGCACAGTGTGTGTGCCAGGGGGATCGAGTTTCACTTCCCTTGACCGGGGCTCTCATGGAATAAGGACAAGGATGCTGTGCAGGAAGGTGAGGAGGGCTGCATTGAGGCTGAGTGTCAGCCTCAGGGCCCTGGAGAATGGCAGTCAAGCACAGAGGGCCTGGACAGCTGCAGCTGGAGATGGACATATGCCTGGAACCTGCAGCAGCAACGCTGTCTCCGCAGTTCCCCTCTGTACTACACCATGTGCAGGAGACTAAATAATCCAAAGGGCAAAGAAAGGAAAATTTCAACACCAGGAAGGCTGAGTTCACGATGCATGCACTGACTTCCAGTAAGGGCCCAGTGAAGAAGGCACGTAGAGACAGTCAGAGAGACAGAATGACAGAGACAGACAAGGACTGAAATTCTGGCCCTGTGTTGATCAGTGCCAGAGCACTGAAGACAAACCCTCCATGCCCATGCATACTTCTTACAAGTGGCATTGCTATTTTATGTTTGTGAGGAAAGGTAACACTTAGCACATCTAGGTCTTAGCCACTCTGAGAAGCAACCCTTGGCCGGCAGCCCACTCTCCAAAACTGCCCTCGCCTCTCCAAATTCGAAGTAGTCATAGTGATGCTCCAGCCAAGATGCAGGCTGGCGTATTGCATCTCCCTGGTCCAGCCTCAGCCTGTCCTGTGTGCAGGGAACTGCACTATGTCTATTTCTTCTTTGATTTACAGTTTTGGGATAAGACTCGGTGGACAAAAAGAGCAAGAGGGAAGTAGATGATTTGGCAGTGGTAGTTTGTGCTGAGAGAGATTTGTAGAGTGATATACGATATGGCTCTGTGAGATGTCTCTCATGACTGTGGCTCAGAAGGGCCAGGTGTATCCACATTGCTACCCTAATCCAGAGCTGTGCAGGTCTCTAGCTAAAAAATATTTTCAGACCTCTACATGTTACATACATATATATATATATAGAGAGAGAGAGAGAGAGAGAGAGAAAGAGAGAGAGAGACACTGATGTAGTCATTTTCTACAATGGATTCGATGTGACATTCACACAATTGATTGCTAAAACCTGGAGAGAAACTTTGCATCAGGAAAAGAATTGTCCAAAGGAATAAAATCTCCAAATCAATAGCTATATGCAGCTCCAACGGGACTGAGCGAAAAAGGCTCGAGAAGGAACTCATCCAGGAGACTCTCCACATGGACAGGCACCACAGGTTTCCTAGTCTGGCAACACAAACAGGGCAGCTGCTAGTTCCCAGTGCAAGCCTCAGGGCAAAAACCTCTCCCTCTTCAGTGTCTTTACATCTGAAAAGAAGAAAAGTGACCAAGGGTCAAGGAGAGCTGCCCTGGTGTCAATATTGAGCTGTAAATCAGAATGTGCCAAGTGTTTTGCACAAAATCACCTGTGCCACAGTGATTCTGTTGTTCTCTCTCTCTCTCCCTCCCTCAGACACACACACACACACAAACACACACACACACACACAAATCCACAGAGGCACAGGCACAAACGGAGTTATACACATGCGCACTGGACAGCTTCTGCAAGGCAGGGCCCTGGGCTGAACCCTGCTTCGCATTTCCTGGAAGCACGCCCAGCCTTTTAAGGCCAGCTCTGAGCTCCCATTGGCGGGATTCCTTCAGAAGGCCCGCCCACAGGGCGCCAGCCAGGCTCTGATAGGCCAGAGGCCTAGGCCACGCCCAGAACCCCACCAGCAATCTCATTGGCCAGTGTGCTTGGACACGCCCAGGAGGGTCCGGGCCCCTAGTCAGTGATTGGCCAGCGGCCTTGAGCACCGCCCACACGGCCCTGCAGCACGCTGATTGGGCAGCCTCCGGAAGGCCCGCCCACCAGCCACTTCCGCTCGACTCTGATTGGCCTGGTGTCCCAGGGACACGCCCCCAGCCAGCCTTCTCTTGGCTCCCATTGGCGGGCTGCTGTCTGAGGGGCGCCCCCTGATAGGCCAGTTCCTAAGGCACGCCCAGGAAGGTCACCGCCCTTGCCCCATGATTGGCCAGCCTCCTGGGCTCCGCCCACGAGGCCCGCCCCAGGCGCTCATTGGACAGCCTCCCGTGGGCCCGCCCCCCAGGCACTTCCGCTGGACCCTGATTGGCTGACCTCCAGGGGTACGCCCACCCAGAGCCAGCACCCAGGCTCTCATTGGTGGGCTGCTCTCTGAGGCCCACCCACGCAACTCCTCCTCTGTTCTCATTGGCCAGCTCTTGCTTCACGCCCCTGAGGGTGACGTTCCTCCTCTCTGATTGGCCAGCTGTCTCTATGAATACCCACTGGGCCCTCCCCTCAGGCTCATTGGGCACGGGCTCTGAGGCCCGCCCCCGGGGACTTTCTGCCATCCTCTGAAGGCCCTGTTTCTGCAAACACGACCCCCACAGCTCCTGTCTGGGCCCATCCTTAGGACACTGCCTGCCTGCGCTAGGCTGGCCATGCTCTTGGGGCACACCCAGAAACACTGTCGCCACTCTCCTAGCCCAGTGCCTCAGGGCACTTGCCCCATGGAGCCTTAGCCCCGCCCTGGTGCTGCCCTCTTGTGGACACCCAGCAGAATGCAGCTGAGCACAGGGATTCACAAGCTCCCAGTAGAGTCATCCCAGGCAAAGAGAGAAACCCCTTCCACTTGCAAAGCCAAATGGGGGATCCCCCCACCCCACAGGAAAGAACAGATGTCTAGGGCACTCTACGTCAATTTCAACCCTGCTGTCCACGGGCCACAATTCCTAGAGTTCTCCTCATTCCACAGAATCACTACACTCAACTATGGTCTTTGCCGCCACCTTGTGGACATACAGCAGAATGCAGCTGAGCTCCCCATGCCACTCCTCTTTGAGTCTACCCAGAAAATTACACACAGCATGGGAATAGCAAAGGAAAGAACCCATCTGAGGACCACCTGGGAGAATGCACAACAGAGTCCACAATCCAATGTGCCAATTCATACTTGAAAAACCACTTGTGCAGTGGAAACTTCCTTTGTCATAACACAACCCAGTTCCTAAGTCCCTGTGTCAGGAATAAAGAAACAACAGCGGTAATCTTAACTGAAACACACTTATGCACACTTACACACACACACACACACACACACACACACACACCTTCCCACAGAGACGTACACACTTGTCCCGAAAATAACTTGGATTGGAGTTGCTGTTTTGCACCCTAGCAAAAGGTCAAAGTTTCATGGGTGGAAGGGAGAAGTGTTAAGTTTCTGGCATATGAAGGTGAGAAATGCCTAGAGCAGATCGATAGTTACATGGACAACGAAGGGAGCATGGGTTGGAGGGACAGCTGGTGGAGCTGCCAGGGAACTATGTGGAATCCCAGGACCCTGTTTTGAGCCCCTGGTCACACTTACCCAGCTAGGGAAAAGCTGGGCTAGTGACAAATCAGAGCTGCAGATGTCTCTCTGTCTCTCTTCCTGCTTGGGCCCTGCTCTCTCAATTTATGACTGTTTGCTTCTCCTCAATAAGAAAGTTACAAAGGATGTACAGAAATACAGGGGTAGTGGGAAAAATTACCCCCCACCCCGTGCCCACTATTACATGGAACTGTTGACTGTAAACCATTCATCCCCCAAGAAAGAACAGAATAAATATTTGTGAGGTTAAAAACATTGTAGGTTAAATAGTGAACATTCTCTAGAGCCATGCAATACTAATCCATTGTGCATTGGATGTCACTGTCAAAAACAGTGCAGTAGCAGTTGTAGTAGTGTATAGTATCTGCAAAAGGAAATGTATTGTGTGTCAAAAGTTCCCTTCAATTATAAGAGAAAATCTATCAGGCAGAAGAAATGACCCCTCATGTGATATCGGACGAAATAAATAAATAAATAAATATGCAAATAAATGGGAATGATCTAAGAGGATTTGAAAAAAATAAAAAAATAAAAACAAACACCACAGGAAGACCTGATGACAGCAGAAATATAGAAAACGTCTGCTGAGAAATAGAGGGCTGCTTCAAAAATTCCCTGACACACAGGGTCCAGGCAAATTACGAATTCCGAGAATGAAAAGAAATGCATACGATTTGAAGCTTACACTAGAAAATGGAGGCAAGTTCTGTGCTATGATAATTACAATAAGGATACTGATAGAAAGGCTATTGGAAATGCTCCTGGAAAGTTTATAATTTATAATTGTAGTGAATCCTGCTCCAACTATGTGACCAATTATTTATGAATAAGGAGGCTATTATAAATGCGGTAATTCTGCATTCAGATCAAATAAAAAGGTCAACAATTCTAAAAATGTCTGATATATATATATGTATGTATGTATATGTACATATATGTATGTGTATCTTTATTATCAACTATGAGGGATACTGGCATGGCTATGAGGAGACAGAGTATGGCTTGTGCCAGAGAGACTTACAAAGCTGAGGCTCCAGAAACCTAGGTGAAATCGCCAACAAAACAATCCAGAGCTCAGCCGGGCCCTGGTGACTCGCTCTGTATATCTGGGCCTGTCAGTCAAATAATATAAAAGTAAAATATTAATGAGTGCAGACAGAGTGAGTGAGAGCCTGTGAGAGTCAGAGACAGAGAAGGCAAGAAGAGAAATAGAAGAGTTGGAAAGAGACCAGAAGTCCAAAAGCTCCCACTCTGTGTTCATACATGACAGGTTCAAACCTGGGTTGTCGAGATTGTAAGGCATCAGTCTCCTGTCCACAGACCCCAGACAACCCCAGCCTTCACCATATGTGTGTAGTATTTACGACAGGATATGTATTGTGAGTGTAAACTTCCCTTCAATTATAAGAGAAAAATCTATCAAGCAGAAGAATGGACCCCTCATGTAATATAGAACCAAATAAATAAATAAATAAATAAATAAATATGCAAGTAAATGGGGGTTATCTAGGAGGATTTGAAACAAATGAAAAATAAAAACAAAAAGCACAAGAAGACCTGATGACAGCAGAAACATAGAAACCATCTGCTGTGAATCAAGGGCTGCTTCAAAAGTTCCGAGACCCTTCAGAGTCCAGGGAAATTAAGATTTCGGGAGAATGAAAAGAAACTCATATGTATTGAAGCTTACACTAGAGAAAGGAGGCAAGTTCTGTACTATGATAATTAAAATAAGGATGCTGATAGAAATGCTATTAGAAATGCTACTGGAAGGTTCTATTATTTATAATTGTATTGAATCCTGCTCCAACTATGTGGCCAATTAGTAGGGAAAAAGGAACCTGTTGTAAATGTGTGAATTCTGATTAAGATCAATTACATAGGTTGACAATTCTAAAAATGACAGAGATATATATGTATATTTATATATGTATATGGATGTATATCTTTATTATAAAGTCTGAGAGATACTGCCATGGATATGAGGAGACAGAATATGGCTTAAGTCAGAGAGACTTACCAATCAGAGGCTCCAGTAGCCTAGGTGAAATCACAAACAAAACCAGCCAGAGCTCAGCAGTGCTCTGGCCACTCTCTTTGTATATCTGGGCCTGTCAATAAAATAAGGATATAAGTAAAATATTCCTGAGTTCAGACAGAGTGAGAGAGAGCCTGTGAGAGTCAGAGACAGAGATGGCGAGAAGAGAAATAGAAGAGTTGGAAATAGACCAGAAGTCAAAAAACCCCTAGGCTGTGTTCATTCATGACAGGTTCAAACCTGGGTTGTAGAGATTGTCACGCAGCAGCTCTAATGCCCACAGACCCCAGACAACCCAAGCCTTCACCATATGTGTGTAGTATTTGCCCCAGGAAATGTATTGTGCATCAAAAGTTCCCTTCAGTTATAAGAGAAAATCTCTCAAGCAGAAGAAATGATGCCACATGTGATACCTGACTAAATCAATAAATATGCAAATAAATGGGGATGATCTAGGAGGACTTGAAACAATAAAAATAAATAAAGACAAAAACCACAAGAAGACCTGATGACAGCAGAAACATAGAAACCATCTGCTGAGAAACAGAGGGCTGCTTCAAAAATTCCCTAACACTTCAGGGTCCAGGGACATTAAGATTTCCGGAGAAAGAAAACAAACACATACGTATTGAAGCTTACACTAGCTAGAAAAAGGAGGGAAGATCTGGGCCATGATAATTACAATAAGGATGCTAATAGAAACACGATTAGAAATGCTACTGGAAGGTTCTATTATTTATAATTGTATTGAATCCTGCTCCAACTATATGGCCAATTATTTCAGAAAAACTAGGCTGTTATAAATGTGGTAATTCTGAAAGAAGGTCAAATACATAGGTCGAACATTCTAAAAATGACAGATAGATAAATCTATATGTATATCTATCCATGTATGTATATCTTTATTATAAACTCTGAGTGATACTGGCATGGAAATGAGGAGACAGAATATGGCTTGTGTCAGAAAGACTTACAAACTGAGGCTCCAGTAGCCTAGGTGAAATCGCCAACACAACAAGCCAGAGCTCAGCAGTGCTCTGGTAACTAACTCTCTTTGTCTATCTGGGCCTGTCAGTAAAATAAGAATCTAAGTAAAATATTAATGAGTGAAGACAGAGTGTGTGAGAGCATGTGAGAGTTAGAGATAGAGAAGGCGAGAAGAGAAATAGATGAGTTGGAAAGAGACCAGAATTCAAAAACCTCCTACACTGTGTTCATTGATGACAGGTTCAAACCTGGCTTGTAGAGATTGTAAGGCAGCAGCTCTCATGCCCATAGACCCCAGACAGCCCCAGCCTTCATCATAGGCTCTACTACCAACCTGACAGTTGTGTGTGTGTGTGTGTTTTTGTGTGTGTGTGTGTGTGTGTGTGTGTCTGTCTGTCTGTTTGTGTGTGTCTGTGTGTGCTCGGAGATCACCTGAAGTAGTCTCAGAGCATGGGTGGCAAGGGAGCCAGCCTCTCCTGCAACTTATGTACAGAGAACCTATCTGGTCAGGGCAAGCCAGCTAGCCCAGATTGTGGCTAAGCAAGAATGCATATGCAAAGGGACTCTCATGTCTCACTCTCCTGAGTTCCGAATCAATGCCATGCCTCACTATGATCCAAACACTGCCAATGGGGGAAGCTGGGGCACCCCTCAGAATTCAGGGGCTTGAGCCTGTCCAGTCACGTTTGGCTGCCTACTCAGCCTCCAGGCTCTCAGTCCACTGCTCAGGGCAGCAGATTACAATCCCAGAAAGTACCCAGAAAGGGCTGTGTTTCCACATAGATGGGAAGTGTGTTGAACCAAACAATAGTGGATGAACCCGGCCCCTACACCTACCCTTTGGGTCCGGCTAAGGCAATTGCTCCTGTGGCCTCACATCCCTGATCATGGTGTCCTGGTGTCCACACATCACACTCAGAGAGATTCCTAGAAGTAGGCTTGCATGAGTGTCCCATACAATGTCGCTCTGCTTGCAGGAAGCACAAACTCCCCGGGCCCTTGCTATGGACAGACAAAAAAAGATGGATGCCTCCATTGGCCAAATTAGGGGCTTCCAGTCAAGATCACAGCCCCGCCCCTCACCTGAGGGCCTGGCTGCTGCTAATCAAGGCAATTGGAAACACCTTTTACACTTGGGCCCTGAGGACATACTCAGGAATCCCTCCAGGAGCTAGCAGGCTGGAAGACCTCCTGACCCCTGGATAGCTGTGCTCCTAGTTGGGCGGCCCTTCTGGCCAGTGGTGAAAATATTCCCTAGATACAAGAAAGAACTTCAGGTTTCAAAGGGATTTGAAACACCATGAGGCACTTGGAAAAGACATTTCACAGCCATCAAAACACCCTCTTTCTGAACACTGGAAGCTTCCGTTTTGCATGGGAAATCTGGACACTGGTTTGGCCATCAGTACCACAGATCCTTTCCATTTGGCTTAATAGAGGGAAAGCACAGTGTGTGTGCCAGGGGGATCGAGTTTCACTTCCCTTGACCGGGGCTCTCATGGAATAAGGACAAGGATGCTGTGCAGGAAGGTGAGGAGGGCTGCATTGAGGCTGAGTGTCAGCCTCAGGGCCCTGGAGAATGGCAGTCAAGCACAGAGGGCCTGGACAGCTGCAGCTGGAGATGGACATATGCCTGGAACCTGCAGCAGCAACGCTGTCTCCGCAGTTCCCCTCTGTACTACACCATGTGCAGGAGACTAAATAATCCAAAGGGCAAAGAAAGGAAAATTTCAACACCAGGAAGGCTGAGTTCACGATGCATGCACTGACTTCCAGTAAGGGCCCAGTGAAGAAGGCACGTAGAGACAGTCAGAGAGACAGAATGACAGAGACAGACAAGGACTGAAATTCTGGCCCTGTGTTGATCAGTGCCAGAGCACTGAAGACAAACCCTCCATGCCCATGCATACTTCTTACAAGTGGCATTGCTATTTTATGTTTGTGAGGAAAGGTAACACTTAGAACATCTAGGTCTTAGCCACTCTGAGAAGCAACCCTTGGCCGGCAGCCCACTCTGCAAAACTGCCCTCGCCTCTCCAAATTCGAAGTAGTCATAGTGATGCTCCAGCCAAGATGCAGGCTGGCGTATTGCATCTCCCTGGTCCAGCCTCAGCCTGTCCTGTGTGCAGGGAACTGCACTATGTCTATTTCTTCTTTGATTTACAGTTTTGGGATAAGACTCGGTGGACAAAAAGAGCAAGAGGGAAGTAGATGATTTGGCAGTGGTAGTTTGTGCTGAGAGAGATTTGTAGAGTGATATACGATATGGCTCTGTGAGATGTCTCTCATGACTGTGGCTCAGAAGGGCCAGGCGTATGCACATTGCTACCCTAATCCAGAGCTGTGCAGGTCTCTAGCTAAAAAATATTTTCAGACCTCTACATGTTACATACATATATATATATATAGAGAGAGAGAGATAGAGAGAGAGGGAGAAAGAGAGAGAGAGACACTGATGTAGTCATTTTCTACAATGGATTCGATGTGACATTCACACAATTGATTGCTAAAACCTGGAGAGAAACTTTGCATCAGGAAAAGAATTGTCCAAAGGAATAAAATCTCCAAATCATTAGCTATATGCAGCTCCAACGGGACCGAGCGAAAAAGGCTCGAGAAGGAACTCATCCAGGAGACTCTCCACATGGACAGGCACCACAGGTTTCCTAGTCTGGCAACACAAACAGGGCAGCTGCTAGTTCCCAGTGCAAGCCTCAGGGCAAAAACCTCTCCCTCTTCAGTGTCTTTACATCTGAAAAGAAGAAAAGTGACCAAGGGCCAAGGAGAGCTGCCCTGGTGTCAATATTGAGCTGTAAATCAGAATGTGCCAAGTGTTTTGCACAAAATCACCTGTGACACAGTGATTCTGTTGTTCTCTCTCTCTCTCCCTCCCTCAGACACATACACACACACACACACACACAAAATCCACAGAGGCACAGGCACAAACGGAGTTATACACATGCGCACTGGACAGCTTCTGCAAGGCAGGGCCCTGGGCTGAACCCTGCTTCGCATTTCCTGGAAGCACGCCCAGCCTTTTAAGGCCAGCTCTGAGCTCCCATTGGCGGGATTCCTTCAGAAGGCCCGCCCACAGGGCGCCAGCCAGACTCTGATAGGCCAGAGGCCTAGGCCACGCCCAGAACCCCACCAGCAATCTCATTGGCCAGTGTGCTTGGACACGCCCAGGAGGGTCCGGGCCCCTAGTCAGTGATTGGCCAGCGGCCTTGAGCACCGCCCACACGGCCCTGCAGCACGCTGATTGGGCAGCCTCCGGAAGGCCCGCCCACCAGCCACTTCTGCTCGACTCTGATTGGCCTGGTGTCCCAGGGACACGCCCCCAACCAGACTCCTCTTGGCTCCCATTGGCGGGCTGCTGTCTGAGGGGCGCCCTCTGATAGGCCAGTTCCTAAGGCACGCCCAGGAAGGTCACCGCCCTTGCCCCATGATTGGCCAGCCTCCTGGGCTCCGCCCACGAGGCCCGCCCCAGGCGCTCATTGGACAGCCTCCCGAGGGCCCGCCCCCCAGGCACTTCCGCTGGACCCTGATTGGCTGACCTCCAGGGGTACGCCCACCCAGAGCCAGCACCCAGGCTCTCATTGGTGGGCTGCTCTCTGAGGCCCGCCCACGCAACTCCTCCTCTGTTCTCATTGGCCAGCTCTTGCTTCACGCCCCTGAGGGTGACGTTCCTCCTCTCTGATTGGCCAGCTGTCTCTATGAATACCCACTGGGCCCTCCCCTCAGGCTCATTGGGCACGGGCTCTGAGGCCCGCCCCCGGGGACTTTCTGCCATCCTCTGAAGGCCCTGTTTCTGCAAACACGACCCCCACAGCTCCTGTCAGGGCCCGTCCTTAGGACACTGCCTGCCTGCGCTAGGCTGGCCATGCTCTTGGGGAACACCCAGAAACACTGTCGCCACTCTCCTAGCCCAGTGCCTCAGGGCACTTGCCCCATGGAGCCTTAGTCCCGCCCTGGTGCTGCCCTCTTGTGGACACCCAGCAGAATGCAGCTGAGCACAGGGATTCACAAGCTCCCAGTAGAGTCATCCCAGGCAAAGAGAGAAACCCCTTCCACTTGCAAAGCCAAATGGGGGATCCCCCCACCCCACAGGAAAGAACAGATGTCTAGGGCACTCTACGTCAATTTCAACCCTGCTGTCCACGGGCCACAATTCCTAGAGTTCTCCTCATTCCACAGAATCACTACACTCAACTATGGTCTTTGCCGCCACCTTGTGGACATACAGCAGAATGCAGCTGAGCTCCCCATGCCACTCCTCTTTGAGTCTACCCAGAAAATTACACACAGCATGGGAATAGCAAAGGAAAGAACCCATCTGAGGACCACCTGGGAGAATGCACAACAGAGTCCACAATCCAATGTGCCAATTCATACTTGAAAAACCACTTGTGCAGTGGAAACTTCCTTTGTCATAACACAACCCAGTTCCTAAGTCCCTGTGTCAGGAATAAAGAAACAACAGCGGTAATCTTAACTGAAACACACTTATGCACACTTACACACACACACACACACACACACACACACACACCTTCCCACAGAGACGTACACACTTGTCCCGAAAATAACTTGGATTGGAGTTGCTGTTTTGCACCCTAGCAAAAGGTCAAAGTTTCATGGGTGGAAGGGAGAAGTGTTAAGTTTCTGGCATATGAAGGTGAGAAATGCCTAGAGCAGATCGATAGTTACATGGACAACGAAGGGAGCATGGGTTGGAGGGACAGCTGGTGGAGCTGCCAGGGAACTATGTGGAATCCCAGGACCCTGTTTTGAGCCCCTGGTCACACTTACCCAGCTAGGGAAAAGCTGGGCTAGTGACAAATCAGAGCTGCAGATGTCTCTCTGTCTCTCTTCCTGCTTGGGCCCTGCTCTCTCAATTTATGACTGTTTGCTTCTCCTCAATAAGAAAGTTACAAAGGATATACAGAAATACAGGGGTAGTGGGAAAAATTACCCCCCCGTGCCCACTATTACATGGAACTGTTGACTGTAAACCATTCATCCCCCAAGAAAGAACAGAATAAATATTTGTGAGGTTAAAAACATTGTAGGTTAAATAGTGAACATTCTCTAGAGCCATGCAATACTAATCCATTGTGCATTGGATGTCACTGTCAAAAACAGTGCAGTAGCAGTTGTAGTAGTGTGTAGTATCTGCAAAAGGAAATGTATTGTGTGTCAAAAGTTCCCTTCAATTATAAGAGAAAATCTATCAGGCAGAAGAAATGACCCCTCATGTGATATCGGACGAAATAAATAAATAAATAAATATGCAAATAAATGGGAATGATCTAAGAGGATTTGAAAAAAATAAAAAAATAAAAACAAACACCACAGGAAGACCTGATGACAGCAGAAATATAGAAAACGTCTGCTGAGAAATAGAGGGCTGCTTCAAAAATTCCCTGACACACAGGGTCCAGGCAAATTACGAATTCCGAGAATGAAAAGAAATGCATACGATTTGAAGCTTACACTAGAAAATGGAGGCAAGTTCTGTGCTATGATAATTACAATAAGGATACTGATAGAAAGGCTATTGGAAATGCTCCTGGAAAGTTTATAATTTATAATTGTAGTGAATCCTGCTCCAACTATGTGACCAATTATCTATGAATAAGGAGGCTATTATAAATGCGGTAATTCTGCATTCAGATCAAATAAAAAGGTCAACAATTCTAAAAATGTCTGATATATATATATATGTATGTATATGTACATATATGTATGTGTATCTTTATTATCAACTATGAGGGATACTGGCATGGCTATGAGGAGACAGAGTATGGCTTGTGCCAGAGAGACTTACAAAGCTGAGGCTCCAGAAACCTAGGTGAAATCGCCAACAAAACAATCCAGAGCTCAGCCGGGCCCTGGTGACTCGCTCTGTATATCTGGGCCTGTCAGTCAAATAATATAAAAGTAAAATATTAATGAGTGCAGACAGAGTGAGTGAGAGCCTGTGAGAGTCAGAGACAGAGAAGGCAAGAAGAGAAATAGAAGAGTTGGAAAGAGACCAGAAGTCCAAAAGCTCCCACTCTGTGTTCATACATGACAGGTTCAAACCTGGGTTGTCGAGATTGTAAGGCATCAGTCTCCTGTCCACAGACCCCAGACAACCCCAGCCTTCACCATATGTGTGTAGTATTTACGACAGGATATGTATTGTGAGTGTAAACTTCCCTTCAATTATAAGAGAAAAATCTATCAAGCAGAAGAATGGACCCCTCATGTAATATAGAACCAAATAAATAAATAAATAAATAAATAAATAAATGAATATGCAAGTAAATGGGGGTTATCTAGGAGGATTTGAAACAAATGAAAAATAAAAACAAAAAGCACAAGAAGACCTGATGACAGCAGAAACATAGAAACCATCTGCTGTGAATCAAGGGCTGCTTCAAAAGTTCCGAGACCCTTCAGAGTCCAGGGAAATTAAGATTTCGGGAGAATGAAAAGAAACTCATATGTATTGAAGCTTACACTAGAGAAAGGAGGCAAGTTCTGTACTATGATAATTAAAATAAGGATGCTGATAGAAATGCTATTAGAAATGCTACTGGAAGGTTCTATTATTTATAATTGTATTGAATCCTGCTCCAACTATGTGGCCAATTAGTAGGGAAAAAGGAACCTGTTGTAAATGTGTGAATTCTGATTAAGATCAATTACATAGGTTGACAATTCTAAAAATGACAGAGATATATATGTATATTTATATATGTATATGGATGTATATCTTTATTATAAAGTCTGAGAGATACTGCCATGGATATGAGGAGACAGAATATGGCTTAAGTCAGAGAGACTTACCAATCAGAGGCTCCAGTAGCCTAGGTGAAATCACAAACAAAACCAGCCAGAGCTCAGCAGTGCTCTGGCCACTCTCTTTGTATATCTGGGCCTGTCAATAAAATAAGGATATAAGTAAAATATTCCTGAGTTCAGACAGAGTGAGAGAGAGCCTGTGAGAGTCAGAGACAGAGATGGCAAGAAGAGAAATAGAAGAGTTGGAAATAGACCAGAAGTCAAAAAACCCCTAGGCTCTGTTCATTCATGACAGGTTCAAACCTGGGTTGTAGAGATTGTCACGCAGCAGCTCTAATGCCCACAGACCCCAGACAACCCAAGCCTTCACCATATGTGTGTAGTATTTGCCCCAGGAAATGTATTGTGCATCAAAAGTTCCCTTCAGTTATAAGAGAAAATCTCTCAAGCAGAAGAAATGATGCCACATGTGATACCTGACTAAATCAATAAATATGCAAATAAATGGGGATGATCTAGGAGGACTTGAAACAATAAAAATAAATAAAGACAAAAACCACAAGAAGACCTGATGACAGCAGAAACATAGAAACCATCTGCTGAGAAACAGAGGGCTGCTTCAAAAATTCCCTAACACTTCAGGGTCCAGGGACATTAAGATTTCCGGAGAAAGAAAACAAACACATACGTATTGAAGCTTACACTAGAAAAAGGAGGGAAGATCTGGGCCATGATAATTACAATAAGGATGCTAATAGAAACACGATTAGAAATGCTACTGGAAGGTTCTATTATTTATAATTGTATTGAATCCTGCTCCAACTATATGGACAATTATTTCAGAAAAACTAGGCTGTTATAAATGTGGTAATTCTGAAAGAAGGTCAAATACATAGGTCGAACATTCTAAAAATGACAGATATATAAATCTATATGTATATATATACATGTATGTATATCTTTATTATAAACTCTGAGTGATACTGGCATGGAAATGAGGAGACAGAATATGGCTTGTGTCAGAAAGACTTACAAACTGAGGCTCCAGTAGCCTAGGTGAAATCGCCAACACAACAAGCCAGAGCTCAGCAGTGCTCTGGTAACTCTCTTTGTCTATCTGGGCCTGTCAGTAAAATAAGAATCTAAGTAAAATATTAATGAGTGAAGACAGAGTGTGTGAGAGCATGTGAGAGTTAGAGATAGAGAAGGCGAGAAGAGAAATAGATGAGTTGGAAAGAGACCAGAATTCAAAAACCTCCTACACTGTGTTCATTGATGACAGGTTCAAACCTGGCTTGTAGAGATTGTAAGGCAGCAGCTCTCATGCCCACAGACCCCAGACAGCCCCAGCCTTCACCATAGGCTCTACTACCAACCTGACAGTAATGTGTGTGTGTGTGTGTGTGTCTGTCTGTCTGTCTGTTTGTGTGTGTCTGTGTGTGCTCAGAGATCACCTGTAGTAGTCTCAGAGCATGGGTGGCAAGGGAGCCAGCCTCTCCTGCAACTTATGTACAGAGAACCTATCTGGTCAGGGCAAGCCAGCTAGCCCAGATTGTGGCTAAGCAAGAATGCATATGCAAAGGGACTCTCATGTCTCACTCTCCTGAGTTCCGAATCAATGCCATGCCTCACTATGATCCAAACACTGCCAATGGGGGAAGCTGGGGCACCCCTCAGAATTCAGAGGCTTGAGCCTGTCCAGTCACGTTTGGCTGCCTACTCAGCCTCCAGGCTCTCAGTCCACTGCTCAGGGCAGCAGATTACAATCCCAGAAAGTACCCAGAAAGGGCTGTGTTTCCACATAGATGGGAAGTGTGTTGAACCAAACAATAGTGGATGAACCCGGCCCCTACACCTACCCTTTGGGTCCGGCTAAGGCAATTGCTCCTGTGGCCTCACATCCCTGATCATGGTGTCCTGGTGTCCACACATCACACTCAGAGAGATTCCTAGAAGTAGGCTTGCATGAGTGTCCCATACAATGTCGCTCTGCTTGCAGGAAGCACAAACTCCCCGGGCCCTTGCTATGGACAGACAAAAAAAGATGGATGCCTCCATTGGCCAAATTAGGGGCTTCCAGTCAAGATCACAGCCCCGCCCCTCACCTGAGGGCCTGGCTGCTGCTAATCAAGGCAATTGGAAACACCTTTTACACTTGGGCCCTGAGGACATACTCAGGAATCCCTCCAGGAGCTAGCAGGCTGGAAGACCTCCTGACCCCTGGATAGCTGTGCTCCTAGTTGGGCGGCCCTTCTGGCCAGTGGTGAAAATATTCCCTAGATACAAGAAAGAACTTCAGGTTTCAAAGGGATTTGAAACACCATGAGGCACTTGGAAAAGACATTTCACAGCCATCAAAACACCCTCTTTCTGAACACTGGAAGCTTCCGTTTTGCATGGGAAATCTGGACACTGGTTTGGCCATCAGTACCACAGATCCTTTCCATTTGGCTTAATAGAGGGAAAGCACAGTGTGTGTGCCAGGGGGATCGAGTTTCACTTCCCTTGACCGGGGCTCTCATGGAATAAGGACAAGGATGCTGTGCAGGAAGGTGAGGAGGGCTGCATTGAGGCTGAGTGTCAGCCTCAGGGCCCTGGAGAATGGCAGTCAAGCACAGAGGGCCTGGACAGCTGCAGCTGGAGATGGACATATGCCTGGAACCTGCAGCAGCAACGCTGTCTCCGCAGTTCCCCTCTGTACTACACCATGTGCAGGAGACTAAATAATCCAAAGGGCAAAGAAAGGAAAATTTCAACACCAGGAAGGCTGAGTTCACGATGCATGCACTGACTTCCAGTAAGGGCCCAGTGAAGAAGGCACGTAGAGACAGTCAGAGAGACAGAATGACAGAGACAGACAAGGACTGAAATTCTGGCCCTGTGTTGATCAGTGCCAGAGGACTGAAGACAAACCCTCCATGCCCATGCATACTTCTTACAAGTGGCATTGCTATTTTATGTTTGTGAGGAAAGGTAACACTTAGAACATCTAGGTCTTAGCCACTCTGAGAAGCAACCCTTGGCCGGCAGCCCACTCTGCAAAACTGCCCTCGCCTCTCCAAATTCGAAGTAGTCATAGTGATGCTCCAGCCAAGATGCAGGCTGGCGTATTGCATCTCCCTGGTCCAGCCTCAGCCTGTCCTGTGTGCAGGGAACTGCACTATGTCTATTTCTTCTTTGATTTACAGTTTTGGGATAAGACTCGGTGGACAAAAAGAGCAAGAGGGAAGTAGATGATTTGGCAGTGGTAGTTTGTGCTGAGAGAGATTTGTAGAGTGATATACGATATGGCTCTGTGAGATGTCTCTCATGACTGTGGCTCAGAAGGGCCAGGCGTATGCACATTGCTACCCTAATCCAGAGCTGTGCAGGTCTCTAGCTAAAAAATATTTTCAGACCTCTACATGTTACATACATATATATATATATATATATATAGAGAGAGAGAGAGAGAGAGAGACACTGATGTAGTCATTTTCTACAATGGATTCGATGTGACATTCACACAATTGATTGCTAAAACCTGGAGAGAAACTTTGCATCAGGAAAAGAATTGTCCAAAGGAATAAAATCTCCAAATCATTAGCTATATGCAGCTCCAACGGGACCGAGCGAAAAAGGCTCGAGAAGGAACTCATCCAGGAGACTCTCCACATGGACAGGCACCACAGGTTTCCTAGTCTGGCAACACAAACAGGGCAGCTGCTAGTTCCCAGTGCAAGCCTCAGGGCAAAAACCTCTCCCTCTTCAGTGTCTTTACATCTGAAAAGAAGAAAAGTGACCAAGGGCCAAGGAGAGCTGCCCTGGTGTCAATATTGAGCTGTAAATCAGAATGTGCCAAGTGTTTTGCACAAAATCACCTGTGCCACAGTGATTCTGTTGTTCTCTCTCTCTCTCCCTCCCTCAGACACACACACACACACAAACACACACACACACACACACACAAATCCACAGAGGCACAGGCACAAACGGAGTTATACACATGCGCACTGGACAGCTTCTGCAAGGCAGGGCCCTGGGCTGAACCCTGCTTCGCATTTCCTGGAAGCACGCCCAGCCTTTTAAGGCCAGCTCTGAGCTCCCATTGGCGGGATTCCTTCAGAAGGCCCGCCCACAGGGCGCCAGCCAGACTCTGATAGGCCAGAGGCCTAGGCCACGCCCAGAACCCCACCAGCAATCTCATTGGCCAGTGTGCTTGGACACGCCCAGGAGGGTCCGGGCCCCTAGTCAGTGATTGGCCAGCGGCCTTGAGCACCGCCCACACGGCCCTGCAGCACGCTGATTGGGCAGCCTCCGGAAGGCCCGCCCACCAGCCACTTCCGCTCGACTCTGATTGGCCTGGTGTCCCAGGGACACGCCCCCAGCCAGCCTTCTCTTGGCTCCCATTGGCGGGCTGCTGTCTGAGGGGCGCCCTCTGATAGGCCAGTTCCTAAGGCACGCCCAGGAAGGTCACCACCCTTGCCCCATGATTCGCCAGCCTCCTGGGCTCCGCCCACGAGGCCCGCCCCAGGCGCTCATTGGACAGCCTCCCGAGGGCCCGCCCCCCAGGCACTTCCGCTGGACCCTGATTGGCTGACCTCCAGGGGTACGCCCACCCAGAGCCAGCACCCAGGCTCTCATTGGTGGGCTGCTCTCTGAGGCCCGCCCACGCAACTCCTCCTCTGTTCTCATTGGCCAGCTCTTGCTTCACGCCCCTGAGGGTGACGTTCCTCCTCTCTGATTGGCCAGCTGTCTCTATGAATACCCACTGGGCCCTCCCCTCAGGCTCATTGGGCACGGGCTCTGAGGCCCGCCCCCGGGGACTTTCTGCCATCCTCTGAAGGCCCTGTTTCTGCAAACACGACCCCCACAGCTCCTGTCAGGGCCCGTCCTTAGGACACTGCCTGCCTGCGCTAGGCTGGCCATGCTCTTGGGGCACACCCAGAAACACTGTCGCCACTCTCCTAGCCCAGTGCCTCAGGGCACTTACCCCATGGAGCCTTAGTCCCGCCCTGGTGCTGCCCTCTTGTGGACACCCAGCAGAATGCAGCTGAGCACAGGCATTCACAAGCTCCCAATAGAGTCATCCCAGGCAAAGAGAGAAACCCCTTCCACTTGCAAAGCCAAATGGGGGATCCCCCCACCCCACAGGAAAGAACAGATGTCTAGGGCACTCTACGTCAATTTCAACTCTGCTGTCCACGGGCCACAATTCCTAGAGTTCTCCTCATTCCACAGAATCACTACACTCAACTATGGTCTTTGCCGCCACCTTGTGGACATACAGCAGAATGCAGCTGAGCTCCCCATGCCACTCCTCTTTGAGTCTACCCAGAAAATTACACACAGCATGGGAATAGCAAAGGAAAGAACCCATCTGAGGACCACCTGGGAGAATGCACAACAGAGTCCACAATCCAATGTGCCAATTCATACTTGAAAAACCACTTGTGCAGTGGAAACTTCCTTTGTCATAACACAACCCAGTTCCTAAGTCCCTGCGTCAGGAATAAAGAAACAACAGCGGTAATCTTAACTGAAACACACTTATGCACACTTACACACACACACACACACATACACACACACACACACACACACACACCTTCCCACAGAGACGTACACACTTGTCCCGAAAATAACTTGGATTGGAGTTGCTGTTTTGCACCCTAGCAAAAGGTCAAAGTTTCATGGGTGGAAGGGAGAAGTGTTAAGTTTCTGGCATATGAAGGTGAGAAATGCCTAGAGCAGATCGATAGTTACATGGACAACGAAGGGAGCATGGGTTGGAGGGACAGCTGGTGGAGCTGCCAGGGAACTATGTGGAATCCCAGGACCCTGTTTTGAGCCCCTGGTCACACTTACCCAGCTAGGGAAAAGCTGGGCTAGTGACAAATCAGAGCTGCAGATGTCTCTCTGTCTCTCTTCCTGCTTGGGCCCTGCTCTCTCAATTTATGACTGTTTGCTTCTCCTCAATAAGAAAGTTACAAAGGATGTACAGAAATACAGGGGTAGTGGGAAAAATTACCCCCCCCCGTGCCCACTATTACATGGAACTGTTGACTGTAAACCATTCATCCCCCAAGAAAGAACAGAATAAATATTTGTGAGGTTAAAAACATTGTAGGTTAAATAGTGAACATTCTCTAGAGCCATGCAATACTAATCCATTGTGCATTGGATGTCACTGTCAAAAACAGTGCAGTAGCAGTTGTAGTAGTGTGTAGTATCTGCAAAAGGAAATGTATTGTGTGTCAAAAGTTCCCTTCAATTATAAGAGAAAATCTATCAGGCAGAAGAAATGACCCCTCATGTGATATCGGACGAAATAAATAAATAAATAAATATGCAAATAAATGGGAATGATCTAAGAGGATTTGAAAAAAATAAAAAAATAAAAACAAACACCACAGGAAGACCTGATGACAGCAGAAATATAGAAAACGTCTGCTGAGAAATAGAGGGCTGCTTCAAAAATTCCCTGACACACAGGGTCCAGGCAAATTACGAATTCCGAGAATGAAAAGAAACGCATACGATTTGAAGCTTACACTAGAAAATGGAGGCAAGTTCTGTGCTATGATAATTACAATAAGGATACTGATAGAAAGGCTATTGGAAATGCTCCTGGAAAGTTTATAATTTATAATTGTAGTGAATCCTGCTCCAACTATGTGACCAATTATCTATGAATAAGGAGGCTATTATAAATGCGGTAATTCTGCATTCAGATCAAATAAAAAGGTCAACAATTCTAAAAATGTCTGATATATATATATATGTATGTATATGTACATATATGTATGTGTATCTTTATTATCAACTATGAGGGATACTGGCATGGCTATGAGGAGACAGAGTATGGCTTGTGCCAGAGAGACTTACAAAGCTGAGGCTCCAGAAACCTAGGTGAAATCGCCAACAAAACAATCCAGAGCTCAGCCGGGCCCTGGTGACTCGCTCTGTATATCTAGGCCTGTCAGTCAAATAGTATAAAAGTAAAATATTAATGAGTGCAGACAGAGTGAGTGAGAGCCTGTGAGAGTCAGAGACAGAGAAGGCAAGAAGAGAAATAGAAGAGTTGGAAAGAGACCAGAAGTCCAAAAGCTCCCACTCTGTGTTCATACATGACAGGTTCAAACCTGGGTTGTCGAGATTGTAAGGCATCAGTCTCCTGTCCACAGACCCCAGACAACCCCAGCCTTCACCATATGTGTGTAGTATTTACGACAGGATATGTATTGTGAGTGTAAACTTCCCTTCAATTATAAGAGAAAAATCTATCAAGCAGAAGAATGGACCCCTCATGTAATATAGAACCAAATAAATAAATAAATAGATAAATATGCAAATAAATGGGGGTTATCTAGGAGGATTTGCAACAAATGAAAAATAAAAACAAAAAGCACAAGAAGACCTGATGACAGCAGAAACATAGAAACCATCTGCTGTGAATCAAGGGCTGCTTCAAAAGTTCCGAGACCCTTCAGAGTCCAGGGAAATTAAGATTTCGGGAGAATGAAAAGAAACTCATATTTATTGATGCTTACACTAGAGAAAGGAGGCAAGTTCTGTACTATGATAATTAAAATAAGGATGCTGATAGAAATGCTATTAGAAATGCTACTGTAAGGTTCTATTATTTATAATTGTATTGAATCCTGCTCCAACTATGTGGCCAATTAGTAGGGAAAAAGGAACCTGTTGTAAATGTGTGAATTCTGATTAAGATCAATTACATAGGTTGACAATTCTAAAAATGACAGAGATATATATGTATATTTATATATGTATATGGATGTATATCTTTATTATAAAGTCTGAGAGATACTGCCATGGATATGAGGAGACAGAATATGGCTTAAGTCAGAGAGACTTACCAATCAGAGGCTCCAGTAGCCTAGGTGAAATCACAAACAAAACCAGCCAGAGCTCAGCAGTGCTCTGGCCACTCTCTTTGTATATCTGGGCCTGTCAATAAAATAAGGATATAAGTAAAATATTCCTGAGTTCAGACAGAGTGAGAGAGAGCCTGTGAGAGTCAGAGACAGAGATGGCGAGAAGAGAAATAGAAGAGTTGGAAATAGACCAGAAGTCAAAAAACCCCTAGGCTGTGTTCATTCATGACAGGTTCAAACCTGGGTTGTAGAGATTGTCACGCAGCAGCTCTAATGCCCACAGACCCCAGACAACCCAAGCCTTCACCATATGTGTGTAGTATTTGCCCCAGGAAATGTATTGTGCATCTAAAGTTCCCTTCAGTTATAAGAGAAAATCTCTCAAGCAGAAGAAATGATGCCACATGTGATACCTGACTAAATCAATAAATATGCAAATAAATGGGAATGATCTAGGAGGACTTGAAACAATAAAAATAAATAAAGACAAAAACCACAAGAAGACCTGATGACAGCAGAAACATAGAAACCATCTGCTGAGAAACAGAGGGCTGCTTCAAAAATTCCCTAACACTTCAGGGTCCAGGGACATTAAGATTTCCGGAGAAAGAAAACAAACACATACGTATTGAAGCTTACACTAGAAAAAGGAGGGAAGATCTGGGCCATGATAATTACAATAAGGATGCTAATAGAAACACGATTAGAAATGCTACTGGAAGGTTCTATTATTTATAATTGTATTGAATCCTGCTCCAACTATATGGACAATTATTTCAGAAAAACTAGGCTGTTATAAATGTGGTAATTCTGAAAGAAGGTCAAATACATAGGTCGAACATTCTAAAAATGACAGATAGATAAATCTATATGTATATCTATCCATGTATGTATATCTTTATTATAAACTCTGAGTGATACTGGCATGGAAATGAGGAGACAGAATATGGCTTGTGTCAGAAAGACTTACAAACTGAGGCTCCAGTAGCCTAGGTGAAATCGCCAACACAACAAGCCAGAGCTCAGCAGTGCTCTGGTAACTCTCTTTGTCTATCTGGGCCTGTCAGTAAAATAAGAATCTAAGTAAAATATTAATGAGTGAAGACAGAGTGTGTGAGAGCATGTGAGAGTTAGAGATAGAGAAGGCGAGAAGAGAAATAGATGAGTTGGAAAGAGACCAGAATTCAAAAACCTCCTACACTGTGTTCATTGATGACAGGTTCAAACCTGGCTTGTAGAGATTGTAAGGCAGCAGCTCTCATGCCCATAGACCCCAGACAGCCCCAGCCTTCACCATAGGCTCTACTACCAACCTGACAGTAATGTGTGTGTGTGTGTGTGTGTGTGTGTGTGTGTGTGTGTCTGTCTGTCTGTCTGTTTGTGTGTGTCTGTGTGTGCTCGGAGATCACCTGAAGTAGTCTCAGAGCATGGGTGGCAAGGGAGCCAGCCTCTCCTGCAACTTATGTACAGAGAACCTATCTGGTCAGGGCAAGCCAGCTAGCCCAGATTGTGGCTAAGCAAGAATGCATATGCAAAGGGACTCTCATGTCTCACTCTCCTGAGTTCCGAATCAATGCCATGCCTCACTATGATCCAAACACTGCCAATGTGGGAAGCTGGGGCACCCCTCAGAATTCAGGGGCTTGAGCCTGTCCAGTCACGTTTGGCTGCCTACTCAGCCTCCAGGCTCTCAGTCCACTGTTCAGGGCAGCAGATTACAAGCCCAGAAAGTACCCAGAAAGGGCTGTGTTTCCACATAGATGGGAAGTGTGTTGAACCAAACAATAGTGGATGAACCCGGCCCCTTACACCTACCCTTTGGGCCCGGCTAAGGCAATTGCTCCTGTGGCCTCACATCCCTGATCATGGTGTCCTGGTGTCCACACATCACACTCAGAGAGATTCCCAGAAGTAGGCTTGCATGAGTGTCCCATACAATGTCGCTCTGCTTGCAGGAAGCACAAACTCCCCGGGCCCTTGCTATGGACAGACAAAGAAAGATGGATGCCTCCATTGGCCAAATTAGGGGCTTCCAGTCAAGATCACAGCCCCGCCCCTCACCTGAGGGCCTGGCTGCTGCTAATCAAGGCAATTGGAAACACCTTTTACACTTGGGCCCTGAGGACATACTCAGGAATCCCTCCAGGAGCTAGCAGGCTGGAAGACCTCCTGACCCCTGGATAGCTGTGCTCCTAGTTGGGCGGCCCTTCTGGCCAGTGGTGAAAATATTCCCTAGATACAAGAAAGAACTTCAGGTTTCAAAGGGATTTGAAACACCATGAGGCACTTGGAAAAGACATTTCACAGCCATCAAAACACCCTCTTTCTGAACACTGGAAGCTTCCGTTTTGCATGGGAAATCTGGACACTGGTGTGGCCATCAGTACCACAGATCCTTTCCATTTGGCTTAATAGAGGGAAAGCACAGTGTGTGTGCCAGGGGATCGAGTTTCACTTCCCTTGACCGGGGCTCTCATGGAATAAGGACAAGGATGCTGTGCAGGAAGGTGAGGAGGGCTGCATTGAGGCTGAGTGTCAGCCTCAGGGCCCTGGAGAATGGCAGTCAAGCACAGAGGGCCTGGACAGCTGCAGCTGGAGATGGACATATGCCTGGAACCTGCAGCAGCAACGCTGTCTCCGCAGTTCCCCTCTGTACTACACCATGTGCAGGAGACTAAATAATCCAAAGGGCAAAGAAAGGAAAATTTCAACACCAGGAAGGCTGAGTTCACGATGCATGCACTGACTTCCAGTAAGGGCCCAGTGAAGAAGGCACGTAGAGACAGTCAGAGAGACAGAATGACAGAGACAGACAAGGACTGAAATTCTGGCCCTGTGTTGATCAGTGCCAGAGCACTGAAGACAAACCCTCCATGCCCATGCATACTTCTTACAAGTGGCATTGCTATTTTATGTTTGTGAGGAAAGGTAACACTTAGCACATCTAGGTCTTAGCCACTCTGAGAAGCAACCCTTGGCCGGCAGCCCACTCTCCAAAACTGCCCTCGCCTCTCCAAATTCGAAGTAGTCATAGTGATGCTCCAGCCAAGATGCAGGCTGGCGTATTGCATCTCCCTGGTCCAGCCTCAGCCTGTCCTGTGTGCAGGGAACTGCACTATGTCTATTTCTTCTTTGATTTACAGTTTTGGGATAAGACTCGGTGGACAAAAAGAGCAAGAGGGAAGTAGATGATTTGGCAGTGGTAGTTTGTGCTGAGAGAGATTTGTAGAGTGATATACGATATGGCTCTGTGAGATGTCTCTCATGACTGTGGCTCAGAAGGGCCAGGCGTATGCACATTGCTACCCTAATCCAGAGCTGTGCAGGTCTCTAGCTAAAAAATATTTTCAGACCTCTACATGTTACATACATATATATATATATAGAGAGAGAGAGATAGAGAGAGAGAGAGAAAGAGAGAGAGAGACACTGATGTAGTCATTTTCTACAATGGATTCGATGTGACATTCACACAATTGATTGCTAAAACCTGGAGAGAAACTTTGCATCAGGAAAAGAATTGTCCAAAGGAATAAAATCTCCAAATCATTAGCTATATGCAGCTCCAACGGGACCGAGCGAAAAAGGCTCGAGAAGGAAGTCATCCAGGAGACTCTCCACATGGACAGGCACCACAGGTTTCCTAGTCTGGCAACACAAACAGGGCAGCTGCTAGTTCCCAGTGCAAGCCTCAGGGCAAAAACCTCTCCCTCTTCAGTGTCTTTACATCTGAAAAGAAGAAAAGTGACCAAGGGCCAAGGAGAGCTGCCCTGGTGTCAATATTGAGCTGTAAATCAGAATGTGCCAAGTGTTTTGCACAAAATCACCTGTGCCACAGTGATTCTGTTGTTCTCTCTCTCTCTCCCTCCCTCAGACACACACACACACACACACACACACACACAAATCCACAGAGGCACAGGCACAAACGGAGTTATACACATGCGCACTGGACAGCTTCTGCAAGGCAGGGCCCTGGGCTGAACCCTGCTTCGCATTTCCTGGAAGCACGCCCAGCCTTTTAAGGCCAGCTCTGAGCTCCCATTGGCGGGATTCCTTCAGAAGGCCCGCCCACAGGGCGCCAGCCAGACTCTGATAGGCCAGAGGCCTAGGCCACGCCCAGAACCCCACCAGCAATCTCATTGGCCAGTGTGCTTGGACACGCCCAGGAGGGTCCGGGCCCCTAGTCAGTGATTGGCCAGCGGCCTTGAGCACCGCCCACACGGCCCTGCAGCACGCTGATTGGGCAGCCTCCGGAAGGCCCGCCCACCAGCCACTTCCGCTCGACTCTGATTGGCCTGGTGTCCCAGGGACACGCCCCCAGCCAGCCTTCTCTTGGCTCCCATTGGCGGGCTGCTGTCTGAGGGGCGCCCTCTGATAGGCCAGTTCCTAAGGCACGCCCAGGAAGGTCACCGCCCTTGCCCCATGATTGGCCAGCCTCCTGGGCTCCGCCCACGAGGCCCGCCCCAGGCGCTCATTGGACAGCCTCCCGAGGGCCCGCCCCCCAGGCACTTCCGCTGGACCCTGATTTGCTGACCTCCGGGGGTACGCCCACCCAGAGCCAGCACCCAGGCTCTCATTGGTGGGCTGCTCTCTGAGGCCCGCCCACGCAACTCCTCCTCTGTTCTCATTGGCCAGCTCTTGCTTCACGCCCCTGAGGGTGACGTTCCTCCTCTCTGATTGGCCAGCTGTCTCTATGAATACCCACTGGGCCCTCCCCTCAGGCTCATTGGGCAAGGGCTCTGAGGCCCGCCCCCGGGGACTTTCTGCCATCCTCTGAAGGCCCTGTTTCTGCAAACACGACCCCCACAGCTCCTGTCAGGGCCCGTCCTTAGGACACTGCCTGCCTGCGCTAGGCTGGCCATGCTCTTGGGGCACACCCAGAAACACTGTCGCCACTCTCCTAGCCCAGTGCCTCAGGGCACTTGCCCCATGGAGCCTTAGTCCCACCCTGGTGCTGCCCTCTTGTGGACACCCAGCAGAATGCAGCTGAGCACAGGGATTCACAAGCTCCCAGTACAGTCATCCCAGGCAAAGAGAGAAACCCCTTCCACTTGCAAAGCCAAATGGGGGATCCCCCCACCCCACAGGAAAGAACAGATGTCTAGGGCACTCTACGTCAATTTCAACCCTGCTGTCCACGGGCCACAATTCCTAGAGTTCTCCTCATTCCACAGAATCACTACACTCAACTATGGTCTTTGCCGCCACCTTCTGGACATACAGCAGAATGCAGCTGAGCTCCCCATGCCACTCCTCTTTGAGTCTACCCAGAAAATTACACACAGCATGGGAATAGCAAAGGAAAGAACCCATCTGAGGACCACCTGGGAGAATGCACAACAGAGTCCACAATCCAATGTGCCAATTCATACTTGAAAAACCACTTGTGCAGTGGAAACTTCCTTTGTCATAACACAACCCAGTTCCTAAGTCCCTGTGTCAGGAATAAAGAAACAACAGCGGTAATCTTAACTGAAACACACTTATGCACACTTACACACACACACACACACACACACACACACACACACCTTCCCACAGAGACGTACACACTTGTCCCGAAAATAACTTGGATTGGAGTTGCTGTTTTGCACCCTAGCAAAAGGTCAAAGTTTCATGGGTGGAAGGGAGAAGTGTTAAGTTTCTGGCATATGAAGGTGAGAAATGCCTAGAGCAGATCGATAGTTACATGGACAACGAAGGGAGCATGGGTTGGAGGGACAGCTGGTGGAGCTGCCAGGGAACTATGTGGAATCCCAGGACCCTGTTTTGAGCCCCTGGTCACACTTACCCAGCTAGGGAAAAGCTGGGCTAGTGACAAATCAGAGCTGCAGATGTCTCTCTGTCTCTCTTCCTGCTTGGGCCCTGCTCTCTCAATTTATGACTGTTTGCTTCTCCTCAATAAGAAAGTTACAAAGGATGTACAGAAATACAGGGGTAGTGGGAAAAATTACCCCCCACCCCGTGCCCACTATTACATGGAACTGTTGACTGTAAACCATTCATCCCCCAAGAAAGAACAGAATAAATATTTGTGAGGTTAAAAACATTGTAGGTTAAATAGTGAACATTCTCTAGAGCCATGCAATACTAATCCATTGTGCATTGGATGTCACTGTCAAAAACATTGCAGTAGCAGTTGTAGTAGTGTGTAGTATCTGCAAAAGGAAATGTATTGTGTGTCAAAAGTTCCCTTCAATTATATGAGAAAATCTATCAGGCAGAAGAAATGACCCCTCATGTGACATCGGACGAAATAAATAAATAAATAAATATGCAAATAAATGGGAATGATCTAAGAGGATTTGAAAAAAATAAAAAAATAAAAACAAACACCACAGGAAGACCTGATGACAGCAGAAATATAGAAAACGTCTGCTGAGAAATAGAGGGCTGCTTCAAAAATTCCCTGACACACAGGGTCCAGGCAAATTACGAATTCCGAGAATGAAAAGAAACGCATACGATTTGAAGCTTACACTAGAAATTGGAGGCAAGTTCTGTGCTATGATAATTACAATAAGGATACTGATAGAAAGGCTATTGGAAATGCTCCTGGAAAGTTTATAATTTATAATTGTAGTGAATCCTGCTCCAACTATGTGACCAATTATCTATGAATAAGGAGGCTATTATAAATGCGGTAATTCTGCATTCAGATCAAATAAAAAGGTCAACAATTCTAAAAATGTCTGATATATATATATATATATATATGTATGTATATGTACATATATGTATGTGTATCTTTATTATCAACTATGAGGGATACTGGCATGGCTATGAGGAGACAGAGTATGGCTTGTGCCAGAGAGACTTACAAAGCTGAGGCTCCAGAAACCTAGGTGAAATCGCCAACAAAACAATCCAGAGCTCAGCCGGGCCCTGGTGACTCGCTCTGTATATCTGGGCCTGTCAGTCAAATAATATAAAAGTAAAATATTAATGAGTGCAGACAGAGTGAGTGAGAGCCTGTGAGAGTCAGAGACAGAGAAGGCAAGAAGAGAAATAGAAGAGTTGGAAAGAGACCAGAAGTCCAAAAGCTCCCACTCTGTGTTCATACATGACAGGTTCAAACCTGGGTTGTCGAGATTGTAAGGCATCAGTCTCCTGTCCACAGACCCCAGACAACCCCAGCCTTCACCATATGTGTGTAGTATTTACGACAGGATATGTATTGTGAGTGTAAACTTCCCTTCAATTATAAGAGAAAAATCTATCAAGCAGAAGAATGGACCCCTCATGTAATATAGAACCAAATAAATAAATAAATAAATGAATATGCAAGTAAATGGGGGTTATCTAGGAGGATTTGAAACAAATGAAAAATAAAAACAAAAAGCACAAGAAGACCTGATGACAGCAGAAACATAGAAACCATCTGCTGTGAATCAAGGGCTGCTTCAAAAGTTCCGAGACCCTTCAGAGTCCAGGGAAATTAAGATTTCGGGAGAATGAAAAGAAACTCATATGTATTGAAGCTTACACTAGAGAAAGGAGGCAAGTTCTGTACTATGATAATTAAAATAAGGATGCTGATAGAAATGCTATTAGAAATGCTACTGGAAGGTTCTATTATTTATAATTGTATTGAATCCTGCTCCAACTATGTGGCCAATTAGTAGGGAAAAAGGAACCTGTTGTAAATGTGTGAATTCTGATTAAGATCAATTACATAGGTTGACAATTCTAAAAATGACAGAGATATATATGTATATTTATATATGTATATGGATGTATATCTTTATTATAAAGTCTGAGAGATACTGCCATGGATATGAGGAGACAGAATATGGCTTAAGTCAGAGAGACTTACCAATCAGAGGCTCCAGTAGCCTAGGTGAAATCACAAACAAAACCAGCCAGAGCTCAGCAGTGCTCTGGCCACTCTCTTTGTATATCTGGGCCTGTCAATAAAATAAGGATATAAGTAAAATATTCCTGAGTTCAGACAGAGTGAGAGAGAGCCTGTGAGAGTCAGAGACAGAGATGGCGAGAAGAGAAATAGAAGAGTTGGAAATAGACCAGAAGTCAAAAACCCCCTAGGCTGTGTTCATTCATGACCGGTTCAAACCTGGGTTGTAGAGATTGTCACGCAGCAGCTCTAATGCCCACAGACCCCAGACAACCCAAGCCTTCACCATATGTGTGTAGTATTTGCCCCAGGAAATGTATTGTGCATCAAAAGTTCCCTTCAGTTATAAGAGAAAATCTCTCAAGCAGAAGAAATGATGCCACATGTGATACCTGACTAAATCAATAAATATGCAAATAAATGGGGATGATCTAGGAGGACTTGAAACAATAAAAATAAATAAAGACAAAAACCACAAGAAGACCTGATGACAGCAGAACCATAGAAACCATCTGCTGAGAAACAGAGGGCTGCTTCAAAAATTCCCTAACACTTCAGGGTCCAGGGACATTAAGATTTCCGGAGAAAGAAAACAAACACATACGTATTGAAGCTTACACTAGAAAAAGGAGGGAAGATCTGGGCCATGATAATTACAATAAGGATGCTAATAGAAACACGATTAGAAATGCTACTGGAAGGTTCTATTATTTATAATTGTATTGAATCCTGCTCCAACTATATGGCCAATTATTTCAGAAAAACTAGGCTGTTATAAATGTGGTAATTCTGAAAGAAGGTCAAATACATAGGTCGAACATTCTAAAAATGACAGATATATAAATCTATATGTATATATATACATGTATGTATATCTTTATTATAAACTCTGAGTGATACTGGCATGGAAATGAGGAGACAGAATATGGCTTGTGTCAGAAAGACTTACAAACTGAGGCTCCAGTAGCCTAGGTGAAATCGCCAACACAACAAGCCAGAGCTCAGCAGTGCTCTGGTAACTCTCTTTGTCTATCTGGGCCTGTCAGTAAAATAAGAATCTAAGTAAAATATTAATGAGTGAAGACAGAGTGTGTGAGAGCATGTGAGAGTTAGAGATAGAGAAGGCGAGAAGAGAAATAGATGAGTTGGAAAGAGACCAGAATTCAAAAACCTCCTACACTGTGTTCATTGATGACAGGTTCAAACCTGGCTTGTAGAGATTGTAAGGCAGCAGCTCTCATGCCCACAGACCCCAGACAGCCCCAGCCTTCACCATAGGCTCTACTACCAACCTGACAGTAATGTGTGTGTGTGTGTGTGTGTGTGTGTGTGTGTGTGTGTGTGTCTGTCTGTCTGTTTGTGTGTGTCTGTGAGTGCTCAGAGATCACCTGTAGTAGTCTCAGAGCATGGGTGGCAAGGGAGCCAGCCTCTCCTGCAACTTATGTACAGAGAACCTATCTGGTCAGGGCAAGCCAGCTAGCCCAGATTGTGGCTAAGCAAGAATGCATATGCAAAGGGACTCTCATGTCTCACTCTCCTGAGTTCCGAATCAATGCCATGCCTCACTATGATCCAAACACTGCCAATGGGGGAAGCTGGGGCACCCCTCAGAATTCAGGGGCTTGAGCCTGTCCAGTCACGTTTGGCTGCCTACTCAGCCTCCAGGCTCTCAGTCCACTGCTCAGGGCAGCAGATTACAATCCCAGAAAGTACCCAGAAAGGGCTGTGTTTCCACATAGATGGGAAGTGTGTTGAACCAAACAATAGTGGATGAACCCGGCCCCTTACACCTACCCTTTGGATCCGGCTAAGGCAATTGCTCCTGTGGCCTCACATCCCTGATCATGGTGTCCTGGTGTCCACACATCACACTCAGAGAGATTCCTAGAAGTAGGCTTGCATGAGTGTCCCATACAATGTCGCTCTGCTTGCAGGAAGCACAAACTCCCCGGGCCCTTGCTATGGACAGACAAAAAAAGATGGATGCCTCCATTGGCCAAATTAGGGGCTTCCAGTCAAGATCACAGCCCCGCCCCTCACCTGAGGGCCTGGCTGCTGCTAATCAAGGCAATTGGAAACACCTTTTACACTTGGGCCCTGAGGACATACTCAGGAATCCCTCCAGGAGCTAGCAGGCTGGAAGACCTCCTGACCCCTGGATAGCTGTGCTCCTAGTTGGGCGGACCTTCTGGCCAGTGGTGAAAATATTACCTAGATACAAGAAAGAACTTCAGGTTTCAAAGGGATTTGAAACACCATGAGGCACTTGGAAAAGACATTTCACAGCCATCAAAACACCCTCTTTCTGAACACTGGAAGCTTCCGTTTTGCATGGGAAATCTGGACACTGGTGTGGCCATCAGTACCACAGATCCTTTCCATTTGGCTTAATAGAGGGAAAGCACAGTGTGTGTGCCAGGGGGATCGAGTTTCACTTCCCTTGACCGGGGCTCTCATGGAATAAGGACAAGGATGCTGTGCAGGAAGGTGAGGAGGGCTGCATTGAGGCTGAGTGTCAGCCTCAGGGCCCTGGAGAATGGCAGTCAAGCACAGAGGGCCTGGACAGCTGCAGCTGGAGATGGACATATGCCTGGAACCTGCAGCAGCAACGCTGTCTCCGCAGTTCCCCTCTGTACTACACCATGTGCAGGAGACTAAATAATCCAAAGGGCAAAGAAAGGAAAATTTCAACACCAGGAAGGCTGAGTTCACGATGCATGCACTGACTTCCAGTAAGGGCCCAGTGAAGAAGGCACGTAGAGACAGTCAGAGAGACAGAATGACAGAGACAGACAAGGACTGAAATTCTGGCCCTGTGTTGATCAGTGCCAGAGCACTGAAGACAAACCCTCCATGCCCATGCATACTTCTTACAAGTGGCATTGCTATTTTATGTTTGTGAGGAAAGGTAACACTTAGCACATCTAGGTCTTAGCCACTCTGAGAAGCAACCCTTGGCCGGCAGCCCACTCTCCAAAACTGCCCTCGCCTCTCCAAATTCGAAGTAGTCATAGTGATGCTCCAGCCAAGATGCAGGCTGGCGTATTGCATCTCCCTGGTCCAGCCTCAGCCTGTCCTGTGTGCAGGGAACTGCACTATGTCTATTTCTTCTTTGATTTACAGTTTTGGGATAAGACTCGGTGGACAAAAAGAGCAAGAGGGAAGTAGATGATTTGGCAGTGGTAGTTTGTGCTGAGAGAGATTTGTAGAGTGATATACGATATGGCTCTGTGAGATGTCTCTCATGACTGTGGCTCAGAAGGGCCAGGTGTATCCACATTGCTACCCTAATCCAGAGCTGTGCAGGTCTCTAGCTAAAAAATATTTTCAGACCTCTACATGTTACATACATATATATATATATATATATATAAAGAGAGAGAGAGAGAGAGAAAGAGAGAGAGAGACACTGATGTAGTCATTTTCTACAATGGATTCGATGTGACATTCACACAATTGATTGCTAAAACCTGGAGAGAAACTTTGCATCAGGAAAAGAATTGTCCAAAGGAATAAAATCTCCAAATCAATAGCTATATGCAGCTCCAACGGGACTGAGCGAAAAAGGCTCGAGAAGGAACTCATCCAGGAGACTCTCCACATGGACAGGCACCACAGGTTTCCTAGTCTGGCAACACAAACAGGGCAGCTGCTAGTTCCCAGTGCAAGCCTCAGGGCAAAAACCTCTCCCTCTTCAGTGTCTTTACATCTGAAAAGAAGAAAAGTGACCAAGGGTCAAGGAGAGCTGCCCTGGTGTCAATATTGAGCTGTAAATCAGAATGTGCCAAGTGTTTTGCACAAAATCACCTGTGCCACAGTGATTCTGTTGTTCTCTCTCTCTCTCCCTCCCTCAGACACACACACACACACAAACACACACACACACACACACAAATCCACAGAGGCACAGGCACAAACGGAGTTATACACATGCGCACTGGACAGCTTCTGCAAGGCAGGGCCCTGGGCTGAACCCTGCTTCGCATTTCCTGGAAGCACGCCCAGCCTTTTAAGGCCAGCTCTGAGCTCCCATTGGCGGGATTCCTTCAGAAGGCCCGCCCACAGGGCGCCAGCCAGGCTCTGATAGGCCAGAGGCCTAGGCCACGCCCAGAACCCCACCAGCAATCTCATTGGCCAGTGTGCTTGGACACGCCCAGGAGGGTCCGGGCCCCTAGTCAGTGATTGGCCAGCGGCCTTGAGCACCGCCCACACGGCCCTGCAGCACGCTGATTGGGCAGCCTCCGGAAGGCCCGCCCACCAGCCACTTCCGCTCGACTCTGATTGGCCTGGTGTCCCAGGGACACGCCCCCAGCCAGCCTTCTCTTGGCTCCCATTGGCGGGCTGCTGTCTGAGGGGCGCCCCCTGATAGGCCAGTTCCTAAGGCACGCCCAGGAAGGTCACCGCCCTTGCCCCATGATTGGCCAGCCTCCTGGGCTCCGCCCACGAGGCCCGCCCCAGGCGCTCATTGGACAGCCTCCCGTGGGCCCGCCCCCCAGGCACTTCCGCTGGACCCTGATTGGCTGACCTCCAGGGGTACGCCCACCCAGAGCCAGCACCCAGGCTCTCATTGGTGGGCTGCTCTCTGAGGCCCACCCACGCAACTCCTCCTCTGTTCTCATTGGCCAGCTCTTGCTTCACGCCCCTGAGGGTGACGTTCCTCCTCTCTGATTGGCCAGCTGTCTCTATGAATACCCACTGGGCCCTCCCCTCAGGCTCATTGGGCACGGGCTCTGAGGCCCGCCCCCGGGGACTTTCTGCCATCCTCTGAAGGCCCTGTTTCTGCAAACACGACCCCCACAGCTCCTGTCTGGGCCCATCCTTAGGACACTGCCTGCCTGCGCTAGGCTGGCCATGCTCTTGGGGCACACCCAGAAACACTGTCGCCACTCTCCTAGCCCAGTGCCTCAGGGCACTTGCCCCATGGAGCCTTAGTCCCGCCCTGGTGCTGCCCTCTTGTGGACACCCAGCAGAATGCAGCTGAGCACAGGGATTCACAAGCTCCCAGTACAGTCATCCCAGGCAAAGAGAGAAACCCCTTCCACTTGCAAAGCCAAATGGGGGATCCCCCCACCCCACAGGAAAGAACAGATGTCTAGGGCACTCTACGTCAATTTCAACCCTGCTGTCCACGGGCCACAATTCCTAGAGTTCTCCTCATTCCACAGAATCACTACACTCAACTATGGTCTTTGCCGCCACCTTGTGGACATACAGCAGAATGCAGCTGAGCTCCCCATGCCACTCCTCTTTGAGTCTACCCAGAAAATTACACACAGCATGGGAATAGCAAAGGAAAGAACCCATCTGAGGACCACCTGGGAGAATGCACAACAGAGTCCACAATCCAATGTGCCAATTCATACTTGAAAAACCACTTGTGCAGTGGAAACTTCCTTTGTCATAACACAACCCAGTTCCTAAGTCCCTGTGTCAGGAATAAAGAAACAACAGCGGTAATCTTAACTGAAACACACTTATGCACACTTACACACACACACACACACACACACACACACACACCTTCCCACAGAGACGTACACACTTGTCCCGAAAATAACTTGGATTGGAGTTGCTGTTTTGCACCCTAGCAAAAGGTCAAAGTTTCATGGGTGGAAGGGAGAAGTGTTAAGTTTCTGGCATATGAAGGTGAGAAATGCCTAGAGCAGATCGATAGTTACATGGACAACGAAGGGAGCATGGGTTGGAGGGACAGCTGGTGGAGCTGCCAGGGAACTATGTGGAATCCCAGGACCCTGTTTTGAGCCCCTGGTCACACTTACCCAGCTAGGGAAAAGCTGGGCTAGTGACAAATCAGAGCTGCAGATGTCTCTCTGTCTCTCTTCCTGCTTGGGCCCTGCTCTCTCAATTTATGACTGTTTGCTTCTCCTCAATAAGAAAGTTACAAAGGATGTACAGAAATACAGGGGTAGTGGGAAAAATTACCCCCCACCCCGTGCCCACTATTACATGGAACTGTTGACTGTAAACCATTCATCCCCCAAGAAAGAACAGAATAAATATTTGTGAGGTTAAAAACATTGTAGGTTAAATAGTGAACATTCTCTAGAGCCATGCAATACTAATCCATTGTGCATTGGATGTCACTGTCAAAAACATTGCAGTAGCAGTTGTAGTAGTGTGTAGTATCTGCAAAAGGAAATGTATTGTGTGTCAAAAGTTCCCTTCAATTATAAGAGAAAATCTATCAGGCAGAAGAAATGACCCCTCATGTGACATCGGACGAAATAAATAAATAAATAAATATGCAAATAAATGGGAATGATCTAAGAGGATTTGAAAAAAATAAAAAAATAAAAACAAACACCACAGGAAGACCTGATGACAGCAGAAATATAGAAAACGTCTGCTGAGAAATAGAGGGCTGCTTCAAAAATTCCCTGACACACAGGGTCCAGGCAAATTACGAATTCCGAGAATGAAAAGAAACGCATACGATTTGAAGCTTACACTAGAAATTGGAGGCAAGTTCTGTGCTATGATAATTACAATAAGGATACTGATAGAAAGGCTATTGGAAATGCTCCTGGAAAGTTTATAATTTATAATTGTAGTGAATCCTGCTCCAACTATGTGACCAATTATCTATGAATAAGGAGGCTATTATAAATGCGGTAATTCTGCATTCAGATCAAATAAAAAGGTCAACAATTCTAAAAATGTCTGATATATATATATATATATATATGTATGTATATGTACATATATGTATGTGTATCTTTATTATCAACTATGAGGGATACTGGCATGGCTATGAGGAGACAGAGTATGGCTTGTGCCAGAGAGACTTACAAAGCTGAGGCTCCAGAAACCTAGGTGAAATCGCCAACAAAACAATCCAGAGCTCAGCCGGGCCCTGGTGACTCGCTCTGTATATCTGGGCCTGTCAGTCAAATAATATAAAAGTAAAATATTAATGAGTGCAGACAGAGTGAGTGAGAGCCTGTGAGAGTCAGAGACAGAGAAGGCAAGAAGAGAAATAGAAGAGTTGGAAAGAGACCAGAAGTCCAAAAGCTCCCACTCTGTGTTCATACATGACAGGTTCAAACCTGGGTTGTCGAGATTGTAAGGCATCAGTCTCCTGTCCACAGACCCCAGACAACCCCAGCCTTCACCATATGTGTGTAGTATTTACGACAGGATATGTATTGTGAGTGTAAACTTCCCTTCAATTATAAGAGAAAAATCTATCAAGCAGAAGAATGGACCCCTCATGTAATATAGAACCAAATAAATAAATAAATAAATAAATAAATAAATATGCAAGTAAATGGGGGTTATCTAGGAGGATTTGAAACAAATGAAAAATAAAAACAAAAAGCACAAGAAGACCTGATGACAGCAGAAACATAGAAACCATCTGCTGAGAATCAAGGGCTGCTTCAAAAGTTCCGAGACCCTTCAGAGTCCAGGGAAATTAAGATTTCGGGAGAATGAAAAGAAACTCATATTTATTGAAGCTTACACTAGAGAAAGGAGGCAAGTTCTGTACTATGATAATTAAAATAAGGATGCTGATAGAAATGCTATTAGAAATGCTACTGGAAGGTTCTATTATTTATAATTGTATTGAATCCTGCTCCAACTATGTGGCCAATTAGTAGGGAAAAAGGAACCTGTTGTAAATGTGTGAATTCTGATTAAGATCAATTACATAGGTTGACAATTCTAAAAATGACAGAGATATATATGTATATTTATATATGTATATGGATGTATATCTTTATTATAAAGTCTGAGAGATACTGCCATGGATATGAGGAGACAGAATATGGCTTAAGTCAGAGAGACTTACCAATCAGAGGCTCCAGTAGCCTAGGTGAAATCACAAACAAAACCAGCCAGAGCTCAGCAGTGCTCTGGCCACTCTCTTTGTATATCTGGGCCTGTCAATAAAATAAGGATATAAGTAAAATATTCCTGAGTTCAGACAGAGTGAGAGAGAGCCTGTGAGAGTCAGAGACAGAGATGGCGAGAAGAGAAATAGAAGAGTTGGAAATAGACCAGAAGTCAAAAACCCCCTAGGCTGTGTTCATTCATGACCGGTTCAAACCTGGGTTGTAGAGATTGTCACGCAGCAGCTCTAATGCCCACAGACCCCAGACAACCCAAGCCTTCACCATATGTGTGTAGTATTTGCCCCAGGAAATGTATTGTGCATCTAAAGTTCCCTTCAGTTATAAGAGAAAATCTCTCAAGCAGAAGAAATGATGCCACATGTGATACCTGACTAAATCAATAAATATGCAAATAAATGGGGATGATCTAGGAGGACTTGAAACAATAAAAATAAATAAAGACAAAAACCACAAGAAGACCTGATGACAGCAGAACCATAGAAACCATCTGCTGAGAAACAGAGGGCTGCTTCAAAAATTCCCTAACACTTCAGGGTCCAGGGACATTAAGATTTCCGGAGAAAGAAAACAAACACATACGTATTGAAGCTTACACTAGAAAAAGGAGGGAAGATCTGGGCCATGATAATTACAATAAGGATGCTAATAGAAACACGATTAGAAATGCTACTGGAAGGTTCTATTATTTATAATTGTATTGAATCCTGCTCCAACTATATGGACAATTATTTCAGAAAAACTAGGCTGTTATAAATGTGGTAATTCTGAAAGAAGGTCAAATACATAGGTCGAACATTCTAAAAATGACAGATATATAAATCTATATGTATATCTATCCATGTATGTATATCTTTATTATAAACTCTGAGTGATACTGGCATGGAGATGAGGAGACAGAATATGGCTTGTGTCAGAAAGAATTACAAACTGAGGCTCCAGTAGCCTAGGTGAAATCGCCAACACAACAAGCCAGAGCTCAGCAGTGCTCTGGTAACTCTCTTTGTCTATCTGGGCCTGTCAGTAAAATAAGAATCTAAGTAAAATATTAATGAGTGAAGACAGAGTGTGTGAGAGCATGTGAGAGTTAGAGATAGAGAAGGCGAGAAGAGAAATAGATGAGTTGGAAAGAGACCAGAATTCAAAAACCTCCTACACTGTGTTCACTGATGACAGGTTCAAACCTGGCTTGTAGAGATTGTAAGGCAGCAGCTCTCATGCCCACAGACCCCAGACAGCCCCAGCCTTCACCATAGGCTCTACTACCAACCTGACAGTAATGTGTGTGTGTGTGTGTGTGTGTCTGTCTGTCTGTTTGTGTGTGTCTGTGTGTGCTCAGAGATCACCTGTAGTAGTCTCAGAGCATGGGTGGCAAGGGAGCCAGCCTCTCCTGCAACTTATGTACAGAGAACCTATCTGGTCAGGGCAAGCCAGCTAGCCCAGATTGTGGCTAAGCAAGAATGCATATGCAAAGGGACTCTCATGTCTCACTCTCCTGAGTTCCGAATCAATGCCATGCCTCACTATGATCCAAACACTGCCAATGGGGGAAGCTGGGGCACCCCTCAGAATTCAGGGGCTTGAGCCTGTCCAGTCACGTTTGGCTGCCTACTCAGCCTCCAGGCTCTCAGTCCACTGCTCAGGGCAGCAGATTACAATCCCAGAAAGTACCCAGAAAGGGCTGTGTTTCCACATAGATGGGAAGTGTGTTGAACCAAACAATAGTGGATGAACCCGGCCCCTTACACCTACCCTTTGGATCCGGCTAAGGCAATTGCTCCTGTGGCCTCACATCCCTGATCATGGTGTCCTGGTGTCCACACATCACACTCAGAGAGATTCCTAGAAGTAGGCTTGCATGAGTGTCCCATACAATGTCGCTCTGCTTGCAGGAAGCACAAACTCCCCGGGCCCTTGCTATGGACAGACAAAAAAAGATGGATGCCTCCATTGGCCAAATTAGGGGCTTCCAGTCAAGATCACAGCCCCGCCCCTCACCTGAGGGCCTGGCTGCTGCTAATCAAGGCAATTGGAAACACCTTTTACACTTGGGCCCTGAGGACATACTCAGGAATCCCTCCAGGAGCTAGCAGGCTGGAAGACCTCCTGACCCCTGGATAGCTGTGCTCCTAGTTGGGCGGACCTTCTGGCCAGTGGTGAAAATATTCCCTAGATACAAGAACGAACTTCAGGTTTCAAAGGGATTTGAAACACCATGAGGCACTTGGAAAAGACATTTCACAGCCATCAAAACACCCTCTTTCTGAACACTGGAAGCTTCCGTTTTGCATGGGAAATCTGGACACTGGTGTGGCCATCAGTACCACAGATCCTTTCCATTTGGCTTAATAGAGGGAAAGCACAGTGTGTGTGCCAGGGGGATCGAGTTTCACTTCCCTTGACCGGGGCTCTCATGGAATAAGGACAAGGATGCTGTGCAGGAAGGTGAGGAGGGCTGCATTGAGGCTGAGTGTCAGCCTCAGGGCCCTGGAGAATGGCAGTCAAGCACAGAGGGCCTGGACAGCTGCAGCTGGAGATGGACATATGCCTGGAACCTGCAGCAGCAACGCTGTCTCCGCAGTTCCCCTCTGTACTACACCATGTGCAGGAGACTAAATAATCCAAAGGGCAAAGAAAGGAAAATTTCAACACCAGGAAGGCTGAGTTCACGATGCATGCACTGACTTCCAGTAAGGGCCCAGTGAAGAAGGCACGTAGAGACAGTCAGAGAGACAGAATGACAGAGACAGACAAGGACTGAAATTCTGGCCCTGTGTTGATCAGTGCCAGAGCACTGAAGACAAACCCTCCATGCCCATGCATACTTCTTACAAGTGGCATTGCTATTTTATGTTTGTGAGGAAAGGTAACACTTAGCACATCTAGGTCTTAGCCACTCTGAGAAGCAACCCTTGGCCGGCAGCCCACTCTCCAAAACTGCCCTCGCCTCTCCAAATTCGAAGTAGTCATAGTGATGCTCCAGCCAAGATGCAGGCTGGCGTATTGCATCTCCCTGGTCCAGCCTCAGCCTGTCCTGTGTGCAGGGAACTGCACTATGTCTATTTCTTCTTTGATTTACAGTTTTGGGATAAGACTCGGTGGACAAAAAGAGCAAGAGGGAAGTAGATGATTTGGCAGTGGTAGTTTGTGCTGAGAGAGATTTGTAGAGTGATATACGATATGGCTCTGTGAGATGTCTCTCATGACTGTGGCTCAGAAGGGCCAGGTGTATCCACATTGCTACCCTAATCCAGAGCTGTGCAGGTCTCTAGCTAAAAAATATTTTCAGACCTCTACATGTTACATACATATATATATATATATAGAGAGAGAGAGAGAGAGAGAGAGAAAGAGAGAGAGAGACACTGATGTAGTCATTTTCTACAATGGATTCGATGTGACATTCACACAATTGATTGCTAAAACCTGGAGAGAAACTTTGCATCAGGAAAAGAATTGTCCAAAGGAATAAAATCTCCAAATCATTAGCTATATGCAGCTCCAACGGGACCGAGCGAAAAAGGCTCGAGAAGGAACTCATCCAGGAGACTCTCCACATGGACAGGCACCACAGGTTTCCTAGTCTGGCAACACAAACAGGGCAGCTGCTAGTTCCCAGTGCAAGCCTCAGGGCAAAAACCTCTCCCTCTTCAGTGTCTTTACATCTGAAAAGAAGAAAAGTGACCAAGGGCCAAGGAGAGCTGCCCTGGTGTCAATATTGAGCTGTAAATCAGAATGTGCCAAGTGTTTTGCACAAAATCACCTGTGCCACAGTGATTCTGTTGTTCTCTCTCTCTCTCCCTCCCTCAGACACACACACACACACAAACACACACACACAAATCCACAGAGGCACAGGCACAAACGGAGTTATACACATGCGCACTGGACAGCTTCTGCAAGGCAGGGCCCTGGGCTGAACCCTGCTTCGCATTTCCTGGAAGCACGCCCAGCCTTTTAAGGCCAGCTCTGAGCTCCCATTGGCGGGATTCCTTCAGAAGGCCCGCCCACAGGGCGCCAGCCAGGCTCTGATAGGCCAGAGGCCTAGGCCACGCCCAGAACCCCACCAGCAATCTCATTGGCCAGTGTGCTTGGACACGCCCAGGAGGGTCCGGGCCCCTAGTCAGTGATTGGTCAGCGGCCTTGAGCACCGCCCACACGGCCCTGCAGCACGCTGATTGGGCAGCCTCCGGAAGGCCCGCCCACCAGCCACTTCCGCTCGACTCTGATTGGCCTGGTGTCCCAGGGACACGCCCCCAGCCAGCCTTCTCTTGGCTCCCATTGGCGGGCTGCTGTCTGAGGGGCGCCCTCTGATAGGCCAGTTCCTAAGGCACGCCCAGGAAGGTCACCGCCCTTGCCCCATGATTGGCCAGCCTCCTGGGCTCCGCCCACGAGGCCCGCCCCAGGCGCTCATTGGACAGCCTCCCGAGGGCCCGCCCCCCCAGGCACTTCCGCTGGACCCTGATTGGCTGACCTCCAGGGGTACGCCCACCCAGAGCCAGCACCCAGGCTCTCATTGGTGGGCTGCTCTCTGAGGCCCGCCCACGCAACTCCTCCTCTGTTCTCATTGGCCAGCTCTTGCTTCACGCCCCTGAGGGTGACGTTCCTCCTCTCTGATTGGCCAGCTGTCTCTATGAATACCCACTGGGCCCTCCCCTCAGGCTCATTGGGCAAGGGCTCTGAGACCCGCCCACGGGGACTTTCTGCCATCCTCTGAAGGCCCTGTTTCTGCAAACACGACCCCCACAGTTCCTGTCAGGGCCCGTCCTTAGGACACTGCCTGCCTGCGCTAGGCTGGCCATGCTCTTGGGGCACACCCAGAAACACTGTCGCCACTCTCCTAGCCCAGTGCCTCAGGGCACTTGCCCCATGGAGCCTTAGTCCCGCCCTGGTGCTGCCCTCTTGTGGACACCCAGCAGAATGCAGCTGAGCACAGGGATTCACAAGCTCCCAGTAGAGTCATCCCAGGCAAAGAGAGAAACCCCTTCCACTTGCAAAGCCAAATGGGGGATCCCCCCACCCCACAGGAAAGTACAGATGTCTAGGGCACTCTACGTCAATTTCAACCCTGCTGTCCACGGGCCACAATTCCTAGAGTTCTCCTCATTCCACAGAATCACTACACTCAACTATGGTCTTTGCCGCCACCTTCTGGACATACAGCAGAATGCAGCTGAGCTCCCCATGCCACTCCTCTTTGAGTCTACCCAGAAAATTACACACAGCATGGGAATAGCAAAGGAAAGAACCCATCTGAGGACCACCTGGGAGAATGCACAACAGAATCCACAATCCAGTGTGCCAATTCATACTTGAAAAACCACTTGTGCAGTGGAAACTTCCTTTGTCATAACACAACCCAGTTCCTAAGTCCCTGTGTCAGGAATAAAGAAACAACAGCGGTAATCTTAACTGAAACACACTTATGCACACTTACACACACACACACACACACACACACACACACACACACACCTTCCCACAGAGACGTACACACTTGTCCCGAAAATAACTTGGATTGGAGTTGCTGTTTTGCACCCTAGCAAAAGGTCAAAGTTTCATGGGTGGAAGGGAGAAGTGTTAAGTTTCTGGCATATGAAGGTGAGAAATGCCTAGAGCAGATCGATAGTTACATGGACAACGAAGGGAGCATGGGTTGGAGGGACAGCTGGTGGAGCTGCCAGGGAACTATGTGGAATCCCAGGACCCTGTTTTGAGCCCCTGGTCACACTTACCCAGCTAGGGAAAAGCTGGGCTAGTGACAAATCAGAGCTGCAGATGTCTCTCTGTCTCTCTTCCTGCTTGGGCCCTGCTCTCTCAATTTATGACTGTTTGCTTCTCCTCAATAAGAAAGTTACAAAGGATGTACAGTAATACAGGGGTAGTGGGAAAAATTACCCCCCCCCGTGCCCACTATTACATGGAACTGTTGACTGTAAACCATTCATCCCCCAAGAAAGAACAGAATAAATATTTGTGAGGTTAAAAACATTGTAGGTTAAATAGTGAACATTCTCTAGAGCCATGCAATACTAATCCATTGTGCATTGGATGTCACTGTCAAAAACAGTGCAGTAGCAGTTGTAGTAGTGTGTAGTATCTGCAAAAGGAAATGTATTGTGTGTCAAAAGTTCCCTTCAATTATAAGAGAAAATCTATCAGGCAGAAGAAATGACCCCTCATGTGATATCGGACGAAATAAATAAATAAATAAATATGCAAATAAATGGGAATGATCTAAGAGGATTTGAAAAAAATAAAAAAATAAAAACAAACACCACAGGAAGACCTGATGACAGCAGAAATATAGAAAACGTCTGCTGAGAAATAGAGGGCTGCTTCAAAAATTCCCTGACACACAGGGTCCAGGCAAATTACGAATTCCGAGAATGAAAAGAAATGCATACGATTTGAAGCTTACACTAGAAAATGGAGGCAAGTTCTGTGCTATGATAATTACAATAAGGATACTGATAGAAAGGCTATTGGAAATGCTCCTGGAAAGTTTATAATTTATAATTGTAGTGAATCCTGCTCCAACTATGTGACCAATTATTTATGAATAAGGAGGCTATTATAAATGCGGTAATTCTGCATTCAGATCAAATAAAAAGGTCAACAATTCTAAAAATGTCTGATATATATATATATATATATATGTATGTATATGTACATATATGTATGTGTATCTTTATTATCAACTATGAGGGATACTGGCATGGCTATGAGGAGACAGAGTATGGCTTGTGCCAGAGAGACTTACAAAGCTGAGGCTCCAGAAACCTAGGTGAAATCGCCAACAAAACAATCCAGAGCTCAGCCGGGCCCTGGTGACTCGCTCTGTATATCTGGGCCTGTCAGTCAAATAATATAAAAGTAAAATATTAATGAGTGCAGACAGAGTGAGTGAGAGCCTGTGAGAGTCAGAGACAGAGAAGGCAAGAAGAGAAATAGAAGAGTTGGAAAGAGACCAGAAGTCCAAAAGCTCCCACTCTGTGTTCATACATGACAGGTTCAAACCTGGGTTGTCGAGATTGTAAGGCATCAGTCTCCTGTCCACAGACCCCAGACAACCCCAGCCTTCACCATATGTGTGTAGTATTTACGACAGGATATGTATTGTGAGTGTAAACTTCCCTTCAATTATAAGAGAAAAATCTATCAAGCAGAAGAATGGACCCCTCATGTAATATAGAACCAAATAAATAAATAAATAAATAAATAAATAAATATGCAAGTAAATGGGGGTTATCTAGGAGGATTTGAAACAAATGAAAAATAAAAACAAAAAGCACAAGAAGACCTGATGACAGCAGAAACATAGAAACCATCTGCTGAGAATCAAGGGCTGCTTCAAAAGTTCCGAGACCCTTCAGAGTCCAGGGAAATTAAGATTTCGGGAGAATGAAAAGAAACTCATATTTATTGAAGCTTACACTAGAGAAAGGAGGCAAGTTCTGTACTATGATAATTAAAATAAGGATGCTGATAGAAATGCTATTAGAAATGCTACTGGAAGGTTCTATTATTTATAATTGTATTGAATCCTGCTCCAACTATGTGGCCAATTAGTAGGGAAAAAGGAACCTGTTGTAAATGTGTGAATTCTGATTAAGATCAATTACATAGGTTGACAATTCTAAAAATGACAGAGATATATATGTATATTTATATATGTATATGGATGTATATCTTTATTATAAAGTCTGAGAGATACTGCCATGGATATGAGGAGACAGAATATGGCTTAAGTCAGAGAGACTTACCAATCAGAGGCTCCAGTAGCCTAGGTGAAATCACAAACAAAACCAGCCAGAGCTCAGCAGTGCTCTGGCCACTCTCTTTGTATATCTGGGCCTGTCAATAAAATAAGGATATAAGTAAAATATTCCTGAGTTCAGACAGAGTGAGAGAGAGCCTGTGAGAGTCAGAGACAGAGATGGCGAGAAGAGAAATAGAAGAGTTGGAAATAGACCAGAAGTCAAAAACCCCCTAGGCTGTGTTCATTCATGACCGGTTCAAACCTGGGTTGTAGAGATTGTCACGCAGCAGCTCTAATGCCCACAGACCCCAGACAACCCAAGCCTTCACCATATGTGTGTAGTATTTGCCCCAGGAAATGTATTGTGCATCTAAAGTTCCCTTCAGTTATAAGAGAAAATCTCTCAAGCAGAAGAAATGATGCCACATGTGATACCTGACTAAATCAATAAATATGCAAATAAATGGGGATGATCTAGGAGGACTTGAAACAATAAAAATAAATAAAGACAAAAACCACAAGAAGACCTGATGACAGCAGAAACATAGAAACCATCTGCTGAGAAACAGAGGGCTGCTTCAAAAATTCCCTAACACTTCAGGGTCCAGGGACATTAAGATTTCCGGAGAAAGAAAACAAACACATACGTATTGAAGCTTACACTAGAAAAAGGAGGGAAGATCTGGGCCATGATAATTACAATAAGGATGCTAATAGAAACACGATTAGAAATGCTACTGGAAGGTTCTATTATTTATAATTGTATTGAATCCTGCTCCAACTATATGGCCAATTATTTCAGAAAAACTAGGCTGTTATAAATGTGGTAATTCTGAAAGAAGGTCAAATACATAGGTCGAACATTCTAAAAATGACAGATATATAAATCTATATGTATATCTATCCATGTATGTATATCTTTATTATAAACTCTGAGTGATACTGGCATGGAGATGAGGAGACAGAATATGGCTTGTGTCAGAAAGAATTACAAACTGAGGCTCCAGTAGCCTAGGTGAAATCGCCAACACAACAAGCCAGAGCTCAGCAGTGCTCTGGTAACTCTCTTTGTCTATCTGGGCCTGTCAGTAAAATAAGAATCTAAGTAAAATATTAATGAGTGAAGACAGAGTGTGTGAGAGCATGTGAGAGTTAGAGATAGAGAAGGCGAGAAGAGAAATAGATGAGTTGGAAAGAGACCAGAATTCAAAAACCTCCTACACTGTGTTCACTGATGACAGGTTCAAACCTGGCTTGTAGAGATTGTAAGGCAGCAGCTCTCATGCCCACAGACCCCAGACAGCCCCAGCCTTCACCATAGGCTCTACTACCAACCTGACAGTAATGTGTGTGTGTGTGTGTGTGTGTCTGTCTGTCTGTTTGTGTGTGTCTGTGTGTGCTCAGAGATCACCTGTAGTAGTCTCAGAGCATGGGTGGCAAGGGAGCCAGCCTCTCCTGCAACTTATGTACAGAGAACCTATCTGGTCAGGGCAAGCCAGCTAGCCCAGATTGTGGCTAAGCAAGAATGCATATGCAAAGGGACTCTCATGTCTCACTCTCCTGAGTTCCGAATCAATGCCATGCCTCACTATGATCCAAACACTGCCAATGGGGGAAGCTGGGGCACCCCTCAGAATTCAGGGGCTTGAGCCTGTCCAGTCACGTTTGGCTGCCTACTCAGCCTCCAGGCTCTCAGTCCACTGCTCAGGGCAGCAGATTACAATCCCAGAAAGTACCCAGAAAGGGCTGTGTTTCCACATAGATGGGAAGTGTGTTGAACCAAACAATAGTGGATGAACCCGGCCCCTTACACCTACCCTTTGGATCCGGCTAAGGCAATTGCTCCTGTGGCCTCACATCCCTGATCATGGTGTCCTGGTGTCCACACATCACACTCAGAGAGATTCCTAGAAGTAGGCTTGCATGAGTGTCCCATACAATGTCGCTCTGCTTGCAGGAAGCACAAACTCCCCGGGCCCTTGCTATGGACAGACAAAAAAAGATGGATGCCTCCATTGGCCAAATTAGGGGCTTCCAGTCAAGATCACAGCCCCGCCCCTCACCTGAGGGCCTGGCTGCTGCTAATCAAGGCAATTGGAAACACCTTTTACACTTGGGCCCTGAGGACATACTCAGGAATCCCTCCAGGAGCTAGCAGGCTGGAAGACCTCCTGACCCCTGGATAGCTGTGCTCCTAGTTGGGCGGACCTTCTGGCCAGTGGTGAAAATATTCCCTAGATACAAGAACGAACTTCAGGTTTCAAAGGGATTTGAAACACCATGAGGCACTTGGAAAAGACATTTCACAGCCATCAAAACACCCTCTTTCTGAACACTGGAAGCTTCCGTTTTGCATGGGAAATCTGGACACTGGTGTGGCCATCAGTACCACAGATCCTTTCCATTTGGCTTAATAGAGGGAAAGCACAGTGTGTGTGCCAGGGGGATCGAGTTTCACTTCCCTTGACCGGGGCTCTCATGGAATAAGGACAAGGATGCTGTGCAGGAAGGTGAGGAGGGCTGCATTGAGGCTGAGTGTCAGCCTCAGGGCCCTGGAGAATGGCAGTCAAGCACAGAGGGCCTGGACAGCTGCAGCTGGAGATGGACATATGCCTGGAACCTGCAGCAGCAACGCTGTCTCCGCAGTTCCCCTCTGTACTACACCATGTGCAGGAGACTAAATAATCCAAAGGGCAAAGAAAGGAAAATTTCAACACCAGGAAGGCTGAGTTCACGATGCATGCACTGACTTCCAGTAAGGGCCCAGTGAAGAAGGCACGTAGAGACAGTCAGAGAGACAGAATGACAGAGACAGACAAGGACTGAAATTCTGGCCCTGTGTTGATCAGTGCCAGAGCACTGAAGACAAACCCTCCATGCCCATGCATACTTCTTACAAGTGGCATTGCTATTTTATGTTTGTGAGGAAAGGTAACACTTAGCACATCTAGGTCTTAGCCACTCTGAGAAGCAACCCTTGGCCGGCAGCCCACTCTCCAAAACTGCCCTCGCCTCTCCAAATTCGAAGTAGTCATAGTGATGCTCCAGCCAAGATGCAGGCTGGCGTATTGCATCTCCCTGGTCCAGCCTCAGCCTGTCCTGTGTGCAGGGAACTGCACTATGTCTATTTCTTCTTTGATTTACAGTTTTGGGATAAGACTCGGTGGACAAAAAGAGCAAGAGGGAAGTAGATGATTTGGCAGTGGTAGTTTGTGCTGAGAGAGATTTGTAGAGTGATATACGATATGGCTCTGTGAGATGTCTCTCATGACTGTGGCTCAGAAGGGCCAGGTGTATCCACATTGCTACCCTAATCCAGAGCTGTGCAGGTCTCTAGCTAAAAAATATTTTCAGACCTCTACATGTTACATACATATATATATATATATAGAGAGAGAGAGAGAGAGAGAGAGAAAGAGAGAGAGAGACACTGATGTAGTCATTTTCTACAATGGATTCGATGTGACATTCACACAATTGATTGCTAAAACCTGGAGAGAAACTTTGCATCAGGAAAAGAATTGTCCAAAGGAATAAAATCTCCAAATCATTAGCTATATGCAGCTCCAACGGGACCGAGCGAAAAAGGCTCGAGAAGGAACTCATCCAGGAGACTCTCCACATGGACAGGCACCACAGGTTTCCTAGTCTGGCAACACAAACAGGGCAGCTGCTAGTTCCCAGTGCAAGCCTCAGGGCAAAAACCTCTCCCTCTTCAGTGTCTTTACATCTGAAAAGAAGAAAAGTGACCAAGGGCCAAGGAGAGCTGCCCTGGTGTCAATATTGAGCTGTAAATCAGAATGTGCCAAGTGTTTTGCACAAAATCACCTGTGCCACAGTGATTCTGTTGTTCTCTCTCTCTCTCCCTCCCTCAGACACACACACACACACAAACACACACACACAAATCCACAGAGGCACAGGCACAAACGGAGTTATACACATGCGCACTGGACAGCTTCTGCAAGGCAGGGCCCTGGGCTGAACCCTGCTTCGCATTTCCTGGAAGCACGCCCAGCCTTTTAAGGCCAGCTCTGAGCTCCCATTGGCGGGATTCCTTCAGAAGGCCCGCCCACAGGGCGCCAGCCAGGCTCTGATAGGCCAGAGGCCTAGGCCACGCCCAGAACCCCACCAGCAATCTCATTGGCCAGTGTGCTTGGACACGCCCAGGAGGGTCCGGGCCCCTAGTCAGTGATTGGTCAGCGGCCTTGAGCACCGCCCACACGGCCCTGCAGCACGCTGATTGGGCAGCCTCCGGAAGGCCCGCCCACCAGCCACTTCCGCTCGACTCTGATTGGCCTGGTGTCCCAGGGACACGCCCCCAGCCAGCCTTCTCTTGGCTCCCATTGGCGGGCTGCTGTCTGAGGGGCGCCCTCTGATAGGCCAGTTCCTAAGGCACGCCCAGGAAGGTCACCGCCCTTGCCCCATGATTGGCCAGCCTCCTGGGCTCCGCCCACGAGGCCCGCCCCAGGCGCTCATTGGACAGCCTCCCGAGGGCCCGCCCCCCCAGGCACTTCCGCTGGACCCTGATTGGCTGACCTCCAGGGGTACGCCCACCCAGAGCCAGCACCCAGGCTCTCATTGGTGGGCTGCTCTCTGAGGCCCGCCCACGCAACTCCTCCTCTGTTCTCATTGGCCAGCTCTTGCTTCACGCCCCTGAGGGTGACGTTCCTCCTCTCTGATTGGCCAGCTGTCTCTATGAATACCCACTGGGCCCTCCCCTCAGGCTCATTGGGCAAGGGCTCTGAGACCCGCCCACGGGGACTTTCTGCCATCCTCTGAAGGCCCTGTTTCTGCAAACACGACCCCCACAGTTCCTGTCAGGGCCCGTCCTTAGGACACTGCCTGCCTGCGCTAGGCTGGCCATGCTCTTGGGGCACACCCAGAAACACTGTCGCCACTCTCCTAGCCCAGTGCCTCAGGGCACTTGCCCCATGGAGCCTTAGTCCCGCCCTGGTGCTGCCCTCTTGTGGACACCCAGCAGAATGCAGCTGAGCACAGGGATTCACAAGCTCCCAGTAGAGTCATCCCAGGCAAAGAGAGAAACCCCTTCCACTTGCAAAGCCAAATGGGGGATCCCCCCACCCCACAGGAAAGTACAGATGTCTAGGGCACTCTACGTCAATTTCAACCCTGCTGTCCACGGGCCACAATTCCTAGAGTTCTCCTCATTCCACAGAATCACTACACTCAACTATGGTCTTTGCCGCCACCTTCTGGACATACAGCAGAATGCAGCTGAGCTCCCCATGCCACTCCTCTTTGAGTCTACCCAGAAAATTACACACAGCATGGGAATAGCAAAGGAAAGAACCCATCTGAGGACCACCTGGGAGAATGCACAACAGAATCCACAATCCAGTGTGCCAATTCATACTTGAAAAACCACTTGTGCAGTGGAAACTTCCTTTGTCATAACACAACCCAGTTCCTAAGTCCCTGTGTCAGGAATAAAGAAACAACAGCGGTAATCTTAACTGAAACACACTTATGCACACTTACACACACACACACACACACACACACACACACACACACACACACACCTTCCCACAGAGACGTACACACTTGTCCCGAAAATAACTTGGATTGGAGTTGCTGTTTTGCACCCTAGCAAAAGGTCAAAGTTTCATGGGTGGAAGGGAGAAGTGTTAAGTTTCTGGCATATGAAGGTGAGAAATGCCTAGAGCAGATCGATAGTTACATGGACAACGAAGGGAGCATGGGTTGGAGGGACAGCTGGTGGAGCTGCCAGGGAACTATGTGGAATCCCAGGACCCTGTTTTGAGCCCCTGGTCACACTTACCCAGCTAGGGAAAAGCTGGGCTAGTGACAAATCAGAGCTGCAGATGTCTCTCTGTCTCTCTTCCTGCTTGGGCCCTGCTCTCTCAATTTATGACTGTTTGCTTCTCCTCAATAAGAAAGTTACAAAGGATGTACAGTAATACAGGGGTAGTGGGAAAAATTACCCCCCCCCGTGCCCACTATTACATGGAACTGTTGACTGTAAACCATTCATCCCCCAAGAAAGAACAGAATAAATATTTGTGAGGTTAAAAACATTGTAGGTTAAATAGTGAACATTCTCTAGAGCCATGCAATACTAATCCATTGTGCATTGGATGTCACTGTCAAAAACAGTGCAGTAGCAGTTGTAGTAGTGTGTAGTATCTGCAAAAGGAAATGTATTGTGTGTCAAAAGTTCCCTTCAATTATAAGAGAAAATCTATCAGGCAGAAGAAATGACCCCTCATGTGATATCGGACGAAATAAATAAATAAATAAATATGCAAATAAATGGGAATGATCTAAGAGGATTTGAAAAAAATAAAAAAATAAAAACAAACACCACAGGAAGACCTGATGACAGCAGAAATATAGAAAACGTCTGCTGAGAAATAGAGGGCTGCTTCAAAAATTCCCTGACACACAGGGTCCAGGCAAATTACGAATTCCGAGAATGAAAAGAAATGCATACGATTTGAAGCTTACACTAGAAAATGGAGGCAAGTTCTGTGCTATGATAATTACAATAAGGATACTGATAGAAAGGCTATTGGAAATGCTCCTGGAAAGTTTATAATTTATAATTGTAGTGAATCCTGCTCCAACTATGTGACCAATTATTTATGAATAAGGAGGCTATTATAAATGCGGTAATTCTGCATTCAGATCAAATAAAAAGGTCAACAATTCTAAAAATGTCTGATATATATATATATATATATATATGTATGTATATGTACATATATGTATGTGTATCTTTATTATCAACTATGAGGGATACTGGCATGGCTATGAGGAGACAGAGTATGGCTTGTGCCAGAGAGACTTACAAAGCTGAGGCTCCAGAAACCTAGGTGAAATCGCCAACAAAACAATCCAGAGCTCAGCCGGGCCCTGGTGACTCGCTCTGTATATCTGGGCCTGTCAGTCAAATAATATAAAAGTAAAATATTAATGAGTGCAGACAGAGTGAGTGAGAGCCTGTGAGAGTCAGAGACAGAGAAGGCAAGAAGAGAAATAGAAGAGTTGGAAAGAGACCAGAAGTCCAAAAGCTCCCACTCTGTGTTCATACATGACAGGTTCAAACCTGGGTTGTCGAGATTGTAAGGCATCAGTCTCCTGTCCACAGACCCCAGACAACCCCAGCCTTCACCATATGTGTGTAGTATTTACGACAGGATATGTATTGTGAGTGTAAACTTCCCTTCAATTATAAGAGAAAAATCTATCAAGCAGAAGAATGGACCCCTCATGTAATATAGAACCAAATAAATAAATAAATAAATAAATAAATAAATATGCAAGTAAATGGGGGTTATCTAGGAGGATTTGAAACAAATGAAAAATAAAAACAAAAAGCACAAGAAGACCTGATGACAGCAGAAACATAGAAACCATCTGCTGTGAATCAAGGGCTGCTTCAAAAGTTCCGAGACCCTTCAGAGTCCAGGGAAATTAAGATTTCGGGAGAATGAAAAGAAACTCATATGTATTGAAGCTTACACTAGAGAAAGGAGGCAAGTTCTGTACTATGATAATTAAAATAAGGATGCTGATAGAAATGCTATTAGAAATGCTACTGGAAGGTTCTATTATTTATAATTGTATTGAATCCTGCTCCAACTATGTGGCCAATTAGTAGGGAAAAAGGAACCTGTTGTAAATGTGTGAATTCTGATTAAGATCAATTACATAGGTTGACAATTCTAAAAATGACAGAGATATATATGTATATTTATATATGTATATGGATGTATATCTTTATTATAAAGTCTGAGAGATACTGCCATGGATATGAGGAGACAGAATATGGCTTAAGTCAGAGAGACTTACCAATCAGAGGCTCCAGTAGCCTAGGTGAAATCACAAACAAAACCAGCCAGAGCTCAGCAGTGCTCTGGCCACTCTCTTTGTATATCTGGGCCTGTCAATAAAATAAGGATATAAGTAAAATATTCCTGAGTTCAGACAGAGTGAGAGAGAGCCTGTGAGAGTCAGAGACAGAGATGGCGAGAAGAGAAATAGAAGAGTTGGAAATAGACCAGAAGTCAAAAAACCCCTAGGCTGTGTTCATTCATGACAGGTTCAAACCTGGGTTGTAGAGATTGTCACGCAGCAGCTCTAATGCCCACAGACCCCAGACAACCCAAGCCTTCACCATATGTGTGTAGTATTTGCCCCAGGAAATGTATTGTGCATCAAAAGTTCCCTTCAGTTATAAGAGAAAATCTCTCAAGCAGAAGAAATGATGCCACATGTGATACCTGACTAAATCAATAAATATGCAAATAAATGGGGATGATCTAGGAGGACTTGAAACAATAAAAATAAATAAAGACAAAAACCACAAGAAGACCTGATGACAGCAGAAACATAGAAACCATCTGCTGAGAAACAGAGGGCTGCTTCAAAAATTCCCTAACACTTCAGGGTCCAGGGACATTAAGATTTCCGGAGAAAGAAAACAAACACATACGTATTGAAGCTTACACTAGCTAGAAAAAGGAGGGAAGATCTGGGCCATGATAATTACAATAAGGATGCTAATAGAAACACGATTAGAAATGCTACTGGAAGGTTCTATTATTTATAATTGTATTGAATCCTGCTCCAACTATATGGCCAATTATTTCAGAAAAACTAGGCTGTTATAAATGTGGTAATTCTGAAAGAAGGTCAAATACATAGGTCGAACATTCTAAAAATGACAGATATATAAATCTATATGTATATATATACATGTATGTATATCTTTATTATAAACTCTGAGTGATACTGGCATGGAAATGAGGAGACAGAATATGGCTTGTGTCAGAAAGACTTACAAACTGAGGCTCCAGTAGCCTAGGTGAAATCGCCAACACAACAAGCCAGAGCTCAGCAGTGCTCTGGTAACTCTCTTTGTCTATCTGGGCCTGTCAGTAAAATAAGAATCTAAGTAAAATATTAATGAGTGAAGACAGAGTGTGTGAGAGCATGTGAGAGTTAGAGATAGAGAAGGCGAGAAGAGAAATAGATGAGTTGGAAAGAGACCAGAATTCAAAAACCTCCTACACTGTGTTCATTGATGACAGGTTCAAACCTGGCTTGTAGAGATTGTAAGGCAGCAGCTCTCATGCCCACAGACCCCAGACAGCCCCAGCCTTCACCATAGGCTCTACTACCAACCTGAAAGTAATGTGTGTGTGTGTGTGTGTGTGTGTGTGTCTGTCTGTCTGTTTGTGTGTGTCTGTGTGTGCTCAGAGATCACCTGTAGTAGTCTCAGAGCATGGGTGGCAAGGGAGCCAGCCTCTCCTGCAACTTATGTACAGAGAACCTATCTGGTCAGGGCAAGCCAGCTAGCCCAGATTGTGGCTAAGCAAGAATGCATATGCAAAGGGACTCTCATGTCTCACTCTCCTGAGTTCCGAATCAATGCCATGCCTCACTATGATCCAAACACTGCCAATGTGGGAAGCTGGGGCACCCCTCAGAATTCAGGGGCTTGAGCCTGTCCAGTCACGTTTGGCTGCCTACTCAGCCTCCAGGCTCTCAGTCCACTGTTCAGGGCAGCAGATTACAAGCCCAGAAAGTACCCAGAAAGGGCTGTGTTTCCACATAGATGGGAAGTGTGTTGAACCAAACAATAGTGGATGAACCCGGCCCCTTACACCTACCCTTTGGGCCCGGCTAAGGCAATTGCTCCTGTGGCCTCACATCCCTGATCATGGTGTCCTGGTGTCCACACATCACACTCAGAGAGATTCCCAGAAGTAGGCTTGCATGAGTGTCCCATACAATGTCGCTCTGCTTGCAGGAAGCACAAACTCCCCGGGCCCTTGCTATGGACAGACAAAGAAAGATGGATGCCTCCATTGGCCAAATTAGGGGCTTCCAGTCAAGATCACAGCCCTGCCCCTCACCTGAGGGCCTGGCTGCTGCTAATCAAGGCAATTGGAAACACCTTTTACACTTGGGCCCTGAGGACATACTCAGGAATCCCTCCAGGAGCTAGCAGGCTGGAAGACCTCCTGACCCCTGGATAGCTGTGCTCCTAGTTGGGCGGCCCTTCTGGCCAGTGGTGAAAATATTCCCTAGATACAAGAAAGAACTTCAGGTTTCAAAGGGATTTGAAACACCATGAGGCACTTGGAAAAGACATTTCACAGCCATCAAAACACCCTCTTTCTGAACACTGGAAGCTTCCGTTTTGCATGGGAAATCTGGACACTGGTGTGGCCATCAGTACCACAGATCCTTTCCATTTGGCTTAATAGAGGGAAAGCACAGTGTGTGTGCCAGGGGATCGAGTTTCACTTCCCTTGACCGGGGCTCTCATGGAATAAGGACAAGGATGCTGTGCAGGAAGGTGAGGAGGGCTGCATTGAGGCTGAGTGTCAGCCTCAGGGCCCTGGAGAATGGCAGTCAAGCACAGAGGGCCTGGACAGCTGCAGCTGGAGATGGACATATGCCTGGAACCTGCAGCAGCAACGCTGTCTCCGCAGTTCCCCTCTGTACTACACCATGTGCAGGAGACTAAATAATCCAAAGGGCAAAGAAAGGAAAATTTCAACACCAGGAAGGCTGAGTTCACGATGCATGCACTGACTTCCAGTAAGGGCCCAGTGAAGAAGGCACGTAGAGACAGTCAGAGAGACAGAATGACAGAGACAGACAAGGACTGAAATTCTGGCCCTGTGTTGATCAGTGCCAGAGCACTGAAGACAAACCCTCCATGCCCATGCATACTTCTTACAAGTGGCATTGCTATTTTATGTTTGTGAGGAAAGGTAACACTTAGCACATCTAGGTCTTAGCCACTCTGAGAAGCAACCCTTGGCCGGCAGCCCACTCTCCAAAACTGCCCTCGCCTCTCCAAATTCGAAGTAGTCATAGTGATGCTCCAGCCAAGATGCAGGCTGGCGTATTGCATCTCCCTGGTCCAGCCTCAGCCTGTCCTGTGTGCAGGGAACTGCACTATGTCTATTTCTTCTTTGATTTACAGTTTTGGGATAAGACTCGGTGGACAAAAAGAGCAAGAGGGAAGTAGATGATTTGGCAGTGGTAGTTTGTGCTGAGAGAGATTTGTAGAGTGATATACGATATGGCTCTGTGAGATGTCTCTCATGACTGTGGCTCAGAAGGGCCAGGCGTATGCACATTGCTACCCTAATCCAGAGCTGTGCAGGTCTCTAGCTAAAAATATTTTCAGACCTCTACATGTTACATACATATATATATATATAGAGAGAGAGAGATAGAGAGAGAGAGAGAAAGAGAGAGAGAGACACTGATGTAGTCATTTTCTACAATGGATTCGATGTGACATTCACACAATTGATTGCTAAAACCTGGAGAGAAACTTTGCATCAGGAAAAGAATTGTCCAAAGGAATAAAATCTCCAAATCATTAGCTATATGCAGCTCCAACGGGACCGAGCGAAAAAGGCTCGAGAAGGAACTCATCCAGGAGACTCTCCACATGGACAGGCACCACAGGTTTCCTAGTCTGGCAACACAAACAGGGCAGCTGCTAGTTCCCAGTGCAAGCCTCAGGGCAAAAACCTCTCCCTCTTCAGTGTCTTTACATCTGAAAAGAAGAAAAGTGACCAAGGGCCAAGGAGAGCTGCCCTGGTGTCAATATTGAGCTGTAAATCAGAATGTGCCAAGTGTTTTGCACAAAATCACCTGTGCCACAGTGATTCTGTTGTTCTCTCTCTCTCTCCCTCCCTCAGACACACACACACACACACACACACACACAAATCCACAGAGGCACAGGCACAAACGGAGTTATACACATGCGCACTGGACAGCTTCTGCAAGGCAGGGCCCTGGGCTGAACCCTGCTTCGCATTTCCTGGAAGCACGCCCAGCCTTTTAAGGCCAGCTCTGAGCTCCCATTGGCGGGATTCCTTCAGAAGGCCCGCCCACAGGGCGCCAGCCAGGCTCTGATAGGCCAGAGGCCTAGGCCACGCCCAGAACCCCACCAGCAATCTCATTGGCCAGTGTGCTTGGACACGCCCAGGAGGGTCCGGGCCCCTAGTCAGTGATTGGTCAGCGGCCTTGAGCACCGCCCACACGGCCCTGCAGCACGCTGATTGGGCAGCCTCCGGAAGGCCCGCCCACCAGCCACTTCCGCTCGACTCTGATTGGCCTGGTGTCCCAGGGACACGCCCCCAGCCAGCCTTCTCTTGGCTCCCATTGGCGGGCTGCTGTCTGAGGGGCGCCCTCTGATAGGCCAGTTCCTAAGGCACGCCCAGGAAGGTCACCGCCCTTGCCCCATGATTGGCCAGCCTCCTGGGCTCCGCCCACGAGGCCCGCCCCAGGCGCTCATTGGACAGCCTCCCGAGGGCCCGCCCCCCAGGCACTTCCGCTGGACCCTGATTGGCTGACCTCCAGGGGTACGCCCACCCAGAGCCAGCACCCAGGCTCTCATTGGTGGGCTGCTCTCTGAGGCCCGCCCACGCAACTCCTCCTCTGTTCTCATTGGCCAGCTCTTGCTTCACGCCCCTGAGGGTGACGTTCCTCCTCTCTGATTGGCCAGCTGTCTCTATGAATACCCACTGGGCCCTCCCCTCAGGCTCATTGGGCACGGGCTCTGAGGCCCGCCCCCGGGGACTTTCTGCCATCCTCTGAAGGCCCTGTTTCTGCAAACACGACCCCCACAGCTCCTGTCAGGGCCCGTCCTTAGGACACTGCCTGCCTGCGCTAGGCTGGCCATGCTCTTGGGGCACACCCAGAAACACTGTCGCCACTCTCCTAGCCCAGTGCCTCAGGGCACTTGCCCCATGGAGCCTTAGTCCCGCCCTGGTGCTGCCCTCTTGTGGACACCCAGCAGAATGCAGCTGAGCACAGGGATTCACAAGCTCCCAGTACAGTCATCCCAGGCAAAGAGAGAAACCCCTTCCACTTGCAAAGCCAAATGGGGGATCCCCCCACCCCACAGGAAAGAACAGATGTCTAGGGCACTCTACGTCAATTTCAACCCTGCTGTCCACGGGCCACAATTCCTAGAGTTCTCCTCATTCCACAGAATCACTACACTTAACTATGGTCTTTGCCGCCACCTTGTGGACATACAGCAGAATGCAGCTGAGCTCCCCATGCCACTCCTCTTTGAGTCTACCCAGAAAATTACACACAGCATGGGAATAGCAAAGGAAAGAACCCATCTGAGGACCACCTGGGAGAATGCACAACAGAGTCCACAATCCAATGTGCCAATTCATACTTGAAAAACCACTTGTGCAGTGGAAACTTCCTTTGTCATAACACAACCCAGTTCCTAAGTCCCTGTGTCAGGAATAAAGAAACAACAGCGGTAATCTTAACTGAAACACACTTATGCACACTTACACACACACACACACACACACACACACACACCTTCCCACAGAGACGTACACACTTGTCCCGAAAATAACTTGGATTGGAGTTGCTGTTTTGCACCCTAGCAAAAGGTCAAAGTTTCATGGGTGGAAGGGAGAAGTGTTAAGTTTCTGGCATATGAAGGTGAGAAATGCCTAGAGCAGATCGATAGTTACATGGACAACGAAGGGAGCATGGGTTGGAGGAACAGCTGGTGGAGCTGCCAGGGAACTATGTGGAATCCCAGGACCCTGTTTTGAGCCCCTGGTCACACTTACCCAGCTAGGGAAAAGCTGGGCTAGTGACAAATCAGAGCTGCAGATGTCTCTCTGTCTCTCTTCCTGCTTGGGCCCTGCTCTCTCAATTTATGACTGTTTGCTTCTCCTCAATAAGAAAGTTACAAAGGATGTACAGAAATACAGGGGTAGTGGGAAAAATTATCCCCCCGTGCCCACTATTACATGGAACTGTTGACTGTAAACCATTCATCCCCCAAGAAAGAACAGAATAAATATTTGTGAGGTTAAAAACATTGTAGGTTAAATAGTGAACATTCTCTAGAGCCATGCAATACTAATCCATTGTGCATTGGATGTCACTGTCAAAAACATTGCAGTAGCAGTTGTAGTAGTGTGTAGTATCTGCAAAAGGAAATGTATTGTGTGTCAAAAGTTCCCTTCAATTATAAGAGAAAATCTATCAGGCAGAAGAAATGACCCCTCATGTGATATCGGACGAAATAAATAAATAAATAAATATGCAAATAAATGGGAATGATCTAAGAGGATTTGAAAAAAATAAAAAAATAAAAACAAACACCACAGGAAGACCTGATGACAGCAGAAATATAGAAAACGTCTGCTGAGAAATAGAGGGCTGCTTCAAAAATTCCCTGACACACAGGGTCCAGGCAAATTACGAATTCCGAGAATGAAAAGAAACGCATACGATTTGAAGCTTACACTAGAAAATGGAGGCAAGTTCTGTGCTATGATAATTACAATAAGGATACTGATAGAAAGGCTATTGGAAATGCTCCTGGAAAGTTTATAATTTATAATTGTAGTGAATCCTGCTCCAACTATGTGACCAATTATCTATGAATAAGGAGGTTATTATAAATGCGGTAATTCTGCATTCAGATCAAATAAAAAGGTCAACAATTCTAAAAATGTCTGATATATATATATATATATGTATGTATATGTACATATATGTATGTGTATCTTTATTATCAACTATGAGGGATACTGGCATGGCTATGAGGAGACAGAGTATGGCTTGTGCCAGAGAGACTTACAAAGCTGAGGCTCCAGAAACCTAGGTGAAATCGCCAACAAAACAATCCAGAGCTCAGCCGGGCCCTGGTGACTCGCTCTGTATATCTGGGCCTGTCAGTCAAATAATATAAAAGTAAAATATTAATGAGTGCAGACAGAGTGAGTGAGAGCCTGTGAGAGTCAGAGACAGAGAAGGCAAGAAGAGAAATAGAAGAGTTGGAAAGAGACCAGAAGTCCAAAAGCTCCCACTCTGTGTTCATACATGACAGGTTCAAACCTGGGTTGTCGAGATTGTAAGGCATCAGTCTCCTGTCCACAGACCCCAGACAACCCCAGCCTTCACCATATGTGTGTAGTATTTACGACAGGATATGTATTGTGAGTGTAAACTTCCCTTCAATTATAAGAGAAAAATCTATCAAGCAGAAGAATGGACCCCTCATGTAATATAGAACCAAATAAATAAATAAATAAATAAATAAATAAATATGCAAGTAAATGGGGGTTATCTAGGAGGATTTGAAACAAATGAAAAATAAAAACAAAAAGCACAAGAAGACCTGATGACAGCAGAAACATAGAAACCATCTGCTGAGAATCAAGGGCTGCTTCAAAAGTTCCGAGACCCTTCAGAGTCCAGGGAAATTAAGATTTCGGGAGAATGAAAAGAAACTCATATTTATTGAAGCTTACACTAGAGAAAGGAGGCAAGTTCTGTACTATGATAATTAAAATAAGGATGCTGATAGAAATGCTATTAGAAATGCTACTGGAAGGTTCTATTATTTATAATTGTATTGAATCCTGCTCCAACTATGTGGCCAATTAGTAGGGAAAAAGGAACCTGTTGTAAATGTGTGAATTCTGATTAAGATCAATTACATAGGTTGACAATTCTAAAAATGACAGAGATATATATGTATATTTATATATGTATATGGATGTATATCTTTATTATAAAGTCTGAGAGATACTGCCATGGATATGAGGAGACAGAATATGGCTTAAGTCAGAGAGACTTACCAATCAGAGGCTCCAGTAGCCTAGGTGAAATCACAAACAAAACCAGCCAGAGCTCAGCAGTGCTCTGGCCACTCTCTTTGTATATCTGGGCCTGTCAATAAAATAAGGATATAAGTAAAATATTCCTGAGTTCAGACAGAGTGAGAGAGAGCCTGTGAGAGTCAGAGACAGAGATGGCGAGAAGAGAAATAGAAGAGTTGGAAATAGACCAGAAGTCAAAAACCCCCTAGGCTGTGTTCATTCATGACCGGTTCAAACCTGGGTTGTAGAGATTGTCACGCAGCAGCTCTAATGCCCACAGACCCCAGACAACCCAAGCCTTCACCATATGTGTGTAGTATTTGCCCCAGGAAATGTATTGTGCATCAAAAGTTCCCTTCAGTTATAAGAGAAAATCTCTCAAGCAGAAGAAATGATGCCACATGTGATACCTGACTAAATCAATAAATATGCAAATAAATGGGGATGATCTAGGAGGACTTGAAACAATAAAAATAAATAAAGACAAAAACCACAAGAAGACCTGATGACAGCAGAACCATAGAAACCATCTGCTGAGAAACAGAGGGCTGCTTCAAAAATTCCCTAACACTTCAGGGTCCAGGGACATTAAGATTTCCGGAGAAAGAAAACAAACACATACGTATTGAAGCTTACACTAGAAAAAGGAGGGAAGATCTGGGCCATGATAATTACAATAAGGATGCTAATAGAAACACGATTAGAAATGCTACTGGAAGGTTCTATTATTTATAATTGTATTGAATCCTGCTCCAACTATATGGACAATTATTTCAGAAAAACTAGGCTGTTATAAATGTGGTAATTCTGAAAGAAGGTCAAATACATAGGTCGAACATTCTAAAAATGACAGATATATAAATCTATATGTATATCTATCCATGTATGTATATCTTTATTATAAACTCTGAGTGATACTGGCATGGAGATGAGGAGACAGAATATGGCTTGTGTCAGAAAGAATTACAAACTGAGGCTCCAGTAGCCTAGGTGAAATCGCCAACACAACAAGCCAGAGCTCAGCAGTGCTCTGGTAACTCTCTTTGTCTATCTGGGCCTGTCAGTAAAATAAGAATCTAAGTAAAATATTAATGAGTGAAGACAGAGTGTGTGAGAGCATGTGAGAGTTAGAGATAGAGAAGGCGAGAAGAGAAATAGATGAGTTGGAAAGAGACCAGAATTCAAAAACCTCCTACACTGTGTTCCCTGATGACAGGTTCAAACCTGGCTTGTAGAGATTGTAAGGCAGCAGCTCTCATGCCCACAGACCCCAGACAGCCCCAGCCTTCACCATAGGCTCTACTACCAACCTGACAGTAATGTGTGTGTGTGTGTGTGTGTGTGTCTGTCTGTCTGTTTGTGTGTGTCTGTGTGTGCTCAGAGATCACCTGTAGTAGTCTCAGAGCATGGGTGGCAAGGGAGCCAGCCTCTCCTGCAACTTATGTACAGAGAACCTATCTGGTCAGGGCAAGCCAGCTAGCCCAGATTGTGGCTAAGCAAGAATGCATATGCAAAGGGACTCTCATGTCTCACTCTCCTGAGTTCCGAATCAATGCCATGCCTCACTATGATCCAAACACTGCCAATGGGGGAAGCTGGGGCACCCCTCAGAATTCAGGGGCTTGAGCCTGTCCAGTCACGTTTGGCTGCCTACTCAGCCTCCAGGCTCTCAGTCCACTGCTCAGGGCAGCAGATTACAATCCCAGAAAGTACCCAGAAAGGGCTGTGTTTCCACATAGATGGGAAGTGTGTTGAACCAAACAATAGTGGATGAACCCGGCCCCTTACACCTACCCTTTGGATCCGGCTAAGGCAATTGCTCCTGTGGCCTCACATCCCTGATCATGGTGTCCTGGTGTCCACACATCACACTCAGAGAGATTCCTAGAAGTAGGCTTGCATGAGTGTCCCATACAATGTCGCTCTGCTTGCAGGAAGCACAAACTCCCCGGGCCCTTGCTATGGACAGACAAAAAAAGATGGATGCCTCCATTGGCCAAATTAGGGGCTTCCAGTCAAGATCACAGCCCCGCCCCTCACCTGAGGGCCTGGCTGCTGCTAATCAAGGCAATTGGAAACACCTTTTACACTTGGGCCCTGAGGACATACTCAGGAATCCCTCCAGGAGCTAGCAGGCTGGAAGACCTCCTGACCCCTGGATAGCTGTGCTCCTAGTTGGGCGGACCTTCTGGCCAGTGGTGAAAATATTCCCTAGATACAAGAACGAACTTCAGGTTTCAAAGGGATTTGAAACACCATGAGGCACTTGGAAAAGACATTTCACAGCCATCAAAACACCCTCTTTCTGAACACTGGAAGCTTCCGTTTTGCATGGGAAATCTGGACACTGGTGTGGCCATCAGTACCACAGATCCTTTCCATTTGGCTTAATAGAGGGAAAGCACAGTGTGTGTGCCAGGGGGATCGAGTTTCACTTCCCTTGACCGGGGCTCTCATGGAATAAGGACAAGGATGCTGTGCAGGAAGGTGAGGAGGGCTGCATTGAGGCTGAGTGTCAGCCTCAGGGCCCTGGAGAATGGCAGTCAAGCACAGAGGGCCTGGACAGCTGCAGCTGGAGATGGACATATGCCTGGAACCTGCAGCAGCAACGCTGTCTCCGCAGTTCCCCTCTGTACTACACCATGTGCAGGAGACTAAATAATCCAAAGGGCAAAGAAAGGAAAATTTCAACACCAGGAAGGCTGAGTTCACGATGCATGCACTGACTTCCAGTAAGGGCCCAGTGAAGAAGGCACGTAGAGACAGTCAGAGAGACAGAATGACAGAGACAGACAAGGACTGAAATTCTGGCCCTGTGTTGATCAGTGCCAGAGCACTGAAGACAAACCCTCCATGCCCATGCATACTTCTTACAAGTGGCATTGCTATTTTATGTTTGTGAGGAAAGGTAACACTTAGCACATCTAGGTCTTAGCCACTCTGAGAAGCAACCCTTGGCCGGCAGCCCACTCTCCAAAACTGCCCTCGCCTCTCCAAATTCGAAGTAGTCATAGTGATGCTCCAGCCAAGATGCAGGCTGGCGTATTGCATCTCCCTGGTCCAGCCTCAGCCTGTCCTGTGTGCAGGGAACTGCACTATGTCTATTTCTTCTTTGATTTACAGTTTTGGGATAAGACTCGGTGGACAAAAAGAGCAAGAGGGAAGTAGATGATTTGGCAGTGGTAGTTTGTGCTGAGAGAGATTTGTAGAGTGATATACGATATGGCTCTGTGAGATGTCTCTCATGACTGTGGCTCAGAAGGGCCAGGTGTATCCACATTGCTACCCTAATCCAGAGCTGTGCAGGTCTCTAGCTAAAAAATATTTTCAGACCTCTACATGTTACATACATATATATATATATATATAGAGAGAGAGAGAGAGAGAGAGAGAAAGAGAGAGAGAGACACTGATGTAGTCATTTTCTACAATGGATTCGATGTGACATTCACACAATTGATTGCTAAAACCTGGAGAGAAACTTTGCATCAGGAAAAGAATTGTCCAAAGGAATAAAATCTCCAAATCATTAGCTATATGCAGCTCCAACGGGACCGAGCGAAAAAGGCTCGAGAAGGAACTCATCCAGGAGACTCTCCACATGGACAGGCACCACAGGTTTCCTAGTCTGGCAACACAAACAGGGCAGCTGCTAGTTCCCAGTGCAAGCCTCAGGGCAAAAACCTCTCCCTCTTCAGTGTCTTTACATCTGAAAAGAAGAAAAGTGACCAAGGGCCAAGGAGAGCTGCCCTGGTGTCAATATTGAGCTGTAAATCAGAATGTGCCAAGTGTTTTGCACAAAATCACCTGTGCCACAGTGATTCTGTTGTTCTCTCTCTCTCTCCCTCCCTCAGACACACACACACACACAAACACACACACACAAATCCACAGAGGCACAGGCACAAACGGAGTTATACACATGCGCACTGGACAGCTTCTGCAAGGCAGGGCCCTGGGCTGAACCCTGCTTCGCATTTCCTGGAAGCACGCCCAGCCTTTTAAGGCCAGCTCTGAGCTCCCATTGGCGGGATTCCTTCAGAAGGCCCGCCCACAGGGCGCCAGCCAGGCTCTGATAGGCCAGAGGCCTAGGCCACGCCCAGAACCCCACCAGCAATCTCATTGGCCAGTGTGCTTGGACACGCCCAGGAGGGTCCGGGCCCCTAGTCAGTGATTGGTCAGCGGCCTTGAGCACCGCCCACACGGCCCTGCAGCACGCTGATTGGGCAGCCTCCGGAAGGCCCGCCCACCAGCCACTTCCGCTCGACTCTGATTGGCCTGGTGTCCCAGGGACACGCCCCCAGCCAGCCTTCTCTTGGCTCCCATTGGCGGGCTGCTGTCTGAGGGGCGCCCTCTGATAGGCCAGTTCCTAAGGCACGCCCAGGAAGGTCACCGCCCTTGCCCCATGATTGGCCAGCCTCCTGGGCTCCGCCCACGAGGCCCGCCCCAGGCGCTCATTGGACAGCCTCCCGAGGGCCCGCCCCCCCAGGCACTTCCGCTGGACCCTGATTGGCTGACCTCCAGGGGTACGCCCACCCAGAGCCAGCACCCAGGCTCTCATTGGTGGGCTGCTCTCTGAGGCCCGCCCACGCAACTCCTCCTCTGTTCTCATTGGCCAGCTCTTGCTTCACGCCCCTGAGGGTGACGTTCCTCCTCTCTGATTGGCCAGCTGTCTCTATGAATACCCACTGGGCCCTCCCCTCAGGCTCATTGGGCAAGGGCTCTGAGACCCGCCCACGGGGACTTTCTGCCATCCTCTGAAGGCCCTGTTTCTGCAAACACGACCCCCACAGTTCCTGTCAGGGCCCGTCCTTAGGACACTGCCTGCCTGCGCTAGGCTGGCCATGCTCTTGGGGCACACCCAGAAACACTGTCGCCACTCTCCTAGCCCAGTGCCTCAGGGCACTTGCCCCATGGAGCCTTAGTCCCGCCCTGGTGCTGCCCTCTTGTGGACACCCAGCAGAATGCAGCTGAGCACAGGGATTCACAAGCTCCCAGTAGAGTCATCCCAGGCAAAGAGAGAAACCCCTTCCACTTGCAAAGCCAAATGGGGGATCCCCCCACCCCACAGGAAAGTACAGATGTCTAGGGCACTCTACGTCAATTTCAACCCTGCTGTCCACGGGCCACAATTCCTAGAGTTCTCCTCATTCCACAGAATCACTACACTCAACTATGGTCTTTGCCGCCACCTTCTGGACATACAGCAGAATGCAGCTGAGCTCCCCATGCCACTCCTCTTTGAGTCTACCCAGAAAATTACACACAGCATGGGAATAGCAAAGGAAAGAACCCATCTGAGGACCACCTGGGAGAATGCACAACAGAATCCACAATCCAGTGTGCCAATTCATACTTGAAAAACCACTTGTGCAGTGGAAACTTCCTTTGTCATAACACAACCCAGTTCCTAAGTCCCTGTGTCAGGAATAAAGAAACAACAGCGGTAATCTTAACTGAAACACACTTATGCACACTTACACACACACACACACACACACACACACACACACACACACCTTCCCACAGAGACGTACACACTTGTCCCGAAAATAACTTGGATTGGAGTTGCTGTTTTGCACCCTAGCAAAAGGTCAAAGTTTCATGGGTGGAAGGGAGAAGTGTTAAGTTTCTGGCATATGAAGGTGAGAAATGCCTAGAGCAGATCGATAGTTACATGGACAACGAAGGGAGCATGGGTTGGAGGGACAGCTGGTGGAGCTGCCAGGGAACTATGTGGAATCCCAGGACCCTGTTTTGAGCCCCTGGTCACACTTACCCAGCTAGGGAAAAGCTGGGCTAGTGACAAATCAGAGCTGCAGATGTCTCTCTGTCTCTCTTCCTGCTTGGGCCCTGCTCTCTCAATTTATGACTGTTTGCTTCTCCTCAATAAGAAAGTTACAAAGGATGTACAGTAATACAGGGGTAGTGGGAAAAATTACCCCCCCCGTGCCCACTATTACATGGAACTGTTGACTGTAAACCATTCATCCCCCAAGAAAGAACAGAATAAATATTTGTGAGGTTAAAAACATTGTAGGTTAAATAGTGAACATTCTCTAGAGCCATGCAATACTAATCCATTGTGCATTGGATGTCACTGTCAAAAACAGTGCAGTAGCAGTTGTAGTAGTGTGTAGTATCTGCAAAAGGAAATGTATTGTGTGTCAAAAGTTCCCTTCAATTATAAGAGAAAATCTATCAGGCAGAAGAAATGACCCCTCATGTGATATCGGACGAAATAAATAAATAAATAAATATGCAAATAAATGGGAATGATCTAAGAGGATTTGAAAAAAATAAAAAAATAAAAACAAACACCACAGGAAGACCTGATGACAGCAGAAATATAGAAAACGTCTGCTGAGAAATAGAGGGCTGCTTCAAAAATTCCCTGACACACAGGGTCCAGGCAAATTACGAATTCCGAGAATGAAAAGAAATGCATACGATTTGAAGCTTACACTAGAAAATGGAGGCAAGTTCTGTGCTATGATAATTACAATAAGGATACTGATAGAAAGGCTATTGGAAATGCTCCTGGAAAGTTTATAATTTATAATTGTAGTGAATCCTGCTCCAACTATGTGACCAATTATTTATGAATAAGGAGGCTATTATAAATGCGGTAATTCTGCATTCAGATCAAATAAAAAGGTCAACAATTCTAAAAATGTCTGATATATATATATATATATATATATGTATGTATATGTACATATATGTATGTGTATCTTTATTATCAACTATGAGGGATACTGGCATGGCTATGAGGAGACAGAGTATGGCTTGTGCCAGAGAGACTTACAAAGCTGAGGCTCCAGAAACCTAGGTGAAATCGCCAACAAAACAATCCAGAGCTCAGCCGGGCCCTGGTGACTCGCTCTGTATATCTGGGCCTGTCAGTCAAATAATATAAAAGTAAAATATTAATGAGTGCAGACAGAGTGAGTGAGAGCCTGTGAGAGTCAGAGACAGAGAAGGCAAGAAGAGAAATAGAAGAGTTGGAAAGAGACCAGAAGTCCAAAAGCTCCCACTCTGTGTTCATACATGACAGGTTCAAACCTGGGTTGTCGAGATTGTAAGGCATCAGTCTCCTGTCCACAGACCCCAGACAACCCCAGCCTTCACCATATGTGTGTAGTATTTACGACAGGATATGTATTGTGAGTGTAAACTTCCCTTCAATTATAAGAGAAAAATCTATCAAGCAGAAGAATGGACCCCTCATGTAATATAGAACCAAATAAATAAATAAATAAATAAATAAATAAATATGCAAGTAAATGGGGGTTATCTAGGAGGATTTGAAACAAATGAAAAATAAAAACAAAAAGCACAAGAAGACCTGATGACAGCAGAAACATAGAAACCATCTGCTGTGAATCAAGGGCTGCTTCAAAAGTTCCGAGACCCTTCAGAGTCCAGGGAAATTAAGATTTCGGGAGAATGAAAAGAAACTCATATGTATTGAAGCTTACACTAGAGAAAGGAGGCAAGTTCTGTACTATGATAATTAAAATAAGGATGCTGATAGAAATGCTATTAGAAATGCTACTGGAAGGTTCTATTATTTATAATTGTATTGAATCCTGCTCCAACTATGTGGCCAATTAGTAGGGAAAAAGGAACCTGTTGTAAATGTGTGAATTCTGATTAAGATCAATTACATAGGTTGACAATTCTAAAAATGACAGAGATATATATGTATATTTATATATGTATATGGATGTATATCTTTATTATAAAGTCTGAGAGATACTGCCATGGATATGAGGAGACAGAATATGGCTTAAGTCAGAGAGACTTACCAATCAGAGGCTCCAGTAGCCTAGGTGAAATCACAAACAAAACCAGCCAGAGCTCAGCAGTGCTCTGGCCACTCTCTTTGTATATCTGGGCCTGTCAATAAAATAAGGATATAAGTAAAATATTCCTGAGTTCAGACAGAGTGAGAGAGAGCCTGTGAGAGTCAGAGACAGAGATGGCGAGAAGAGAAATAGAAGAGTTGGAAATAGACCAGAAGTCAAAAAACCCCTAGGCTGTGTTCATTCATGACAGGTTCAAACCTGGGTTGTAGAGATTGTCACGCAGCAGCTCTAATGCCCACAGACCCCAGACAACCCAAGCCTTCACCATATGTGTGTAGTATTTGCCCCAGGAAATGTATTGTGCATCAAAAGTTCCCTTCAGTTATAAGAGAAAATCTCTCAAGCAGAAGAAATGATGCCACATGTGATACCTGACTAAATCAATAAATATGCAAATAAATGGGGATGATCTAGGAGGACTTGAAACAATAAAAATAAATAAAGACAAAAACCACAAGAAGACCTGATGACAGCAGAAACATAGAAACCATCTGCTGAGAAACAGAGGGCTGCTTCAAAAATTCCCTAACACTTCAGGGTCCAGGGACATTAAGATTTCCGGAGAAAGAAAACAAACACATACGTATTGAAGCTTACACTAGCTAGAAAAAGGAGGGAAGATCTGGGCCATGATAATTACAATAAGGATGCTAATAGAAACACGATTAGAAATGCTACTGGAAGGTTCTATTATTTATAATTGTATTGAATCCTGCTCCAACTATATGGCCAATTATTTCAGAAAAACTAGGCTGTTATAAATGTGGTAATTCTGAAAGAAGGTCAAATACATAGGTCGAACATTCTAAAAATGACAGATATATAAATCTATATGTATATCTATCCATGTATGTATATCTTTATTATAAACTCTGAGTGATACTGGCATGGAGATGAGGAGACAGAATATGGCTTGTGTCAGAAAGAATTACAAACTGAGGCTCCAGTAGCCTAGGTGAAATCGCCAACACAACAAGCCAGAGCTCAGCAGTGCTCTGGTAACTCTCTTTGTCTATCTGGGCCTGTCAGTAAAATAAGAATCTAAGTAAAATATTAATGAGTGAAGACAGAGTGTGTGAGAGCATGTGAGAGTTAGAGATAGAGAAGGCGAGAAGAGAAATAGATGAGTTGGAAAGAGACCAGAATTCAAAAACCTCCTACACTGTGTTCACTGATGACAGGTTCAAACCTGGCTTGTAGAGATTGTAAGGCAGCAGCTCTCATGCCCACAGACCCCAGACAGCCCCAGCCTTCACCATAGGCTCTACTACCAACCTGACAGTAATGTGTGTGTGTGTGTGTGTGTGTCTGTCTGTCTGTTTGTGTGTGTCTGTGTGTGCTCAGAGATCACCTGTAGTAGTCTCAGAGCATGGGTGGCAAGGGAGCCAGCCTCTCCTGCAACTTATGTACAGAGAACCTATCTGGTCAGGGCAAGCCAGCTAGCCCAGATTGTGGCTAAGCAAGAATGCATATGCAAAGGGACTCTCATGTCTCACTCTCCTGAGTTCCGAATCAATGCCATGCCTCACTATGATCCAAACACTGCCAATGGGGGAAGCTGGGGCACCCCTCAGAATTCAGGGGCTTGAGCCTGTCCAGTCACGTTTGGCTGCCTACTCAGCCTCCAGGCTCTCAGTCCACTGCTCAGGGCAGCAGATTACAATCCCAGAAAGTACCCAGAAAGGGCTGTGTTTCCACATAGATGGGAAGTGTGTTGAACCAAACAATAGTGGATGAACCCGGCCCCTTACACCTACCCTTTGGATCCGGCTAAGGCAATTGCTCCTGTGGCCTCACATCCCTGATCATGGTGTCCTGGTGTCCACACATCACACTCAGAGAGATTCCTAGAAGTAGGCTTGCATGAGTGTCCCATACAATGTCGCTCTGCTTGCAGGAAGCACAAACTCCCCGGGCCCTTGCTATGGACAGACAAAAAAAGATGGATGCCTCCATTGGCCAAATTAGGGGCTTCCAGTCAAGATCACAGCCCCGCCCCTCACCTGAGGGCCTGGCTGCTGCTAATCAAGGCAATTGGAAACACCTTTTACACTTGGGCCCTGAGGACATACTCAGGAATCCCTCCAGGAGCTAGCAGGCTGGAAGACCTCCTGACCCCTGGATAGCTGTGCTCCTAGTTGGGCGGACCTTCTGGCCAGTGGTGAAAATATTCCCTAGATACAAGAACGAACTTCAGGTTTCAAAGGGATTTGAAACACCATGAGGCACTTGGAAAAGACATTTCACAGCCATCAAAACACCCTCTTTCTGAACACTGGAAGCTTCCGTTTTGCATGGGAAATCTGGACACTGGTGTGGCCATCAGTACCACAGATCCTTTCCATTTGGCTTAATAGAGGGAAAGCACAGTGTGTGTGCCAGGGGGATCGAGTTTCACTTCCCTTGACCGGGGCTCTCATGGAATAAGGACAAGGATGCTGTGCAGGAAGGTGAGGAGGGCTGCATTGAGGCTGAGTGTCAGCCTCAGGGCCCTGGAGAATGGCAGTCAAGCACAGAGGGCCTGGACAGCTGCAGCTGGAGATGGACATATGCCTGGAACCTGCAGCAGCAACGCTGTCTCCGCAGTTCCCCTCTGTACTACACCATGTGCAGGAGACTAAATAATCCAAAGGGCAAAGAAAGGAAAATTTCAACACCAGGAAGGCTGAGTTCACGATGCATGCACTGACTTCCAGTAAGGGCCCAGTGAAGAAGGCACGTAGAGACAGTCAGAGAGACAGAATGACAGAGACAGACAAGGACTGAAATTCTGGCCCTGTGTTGATCAGTGCCAGAGCACTGAAGACAAACCCTCCATGCCCATGCATACTTCTTACAAGTGGCATTGCTATTTTATGTTTGTGAGGAAAGGTAACACTTAGCACATCTAGGTCTTAGCCACTCTGAGAAGCAACCCTTGGCCGGCAGCCCACTCTCCAAAACTGCCCTCGCCTCTCCAAATTCGAAGTAGTCATAGTGATGCTCCAGCCAAGATGCAGGCTGGCGTATTGCATCTCCCTGGTCCAGCCTCAGCCTGTCCTGTGTGCAGGGAACTGCACTATGTCTATTTCTTCTTTGATTTACAGTTTTGGGATAAGACTCGGTGGACAAAAAGAGCAAGAGGGAAGTAGATGATTTGGCAGTGGTAGTTTGTGCTGAGAGAGATTTGTAGAGTGATATACGATATGGCTCTGTGAGATGTCTCTCATGACTGTGGCTCAGAAGGGCCAGGTGTATCCACATTGCTACCCTAATCCAGAGCTGTGCAGGTCTCTAGCTAAAAAATATTTTCAGACCTCTACATGTTACATACATATATATATATATATAGAGAGAGAGAGAGAGAGAGAGAGAGAAAGAGAGAGAGAGACACTGATGTAGTCATTTTCTACAATGGATTCGATGTGACATTCACACAATTGATTGCTAAAACCTGGAGAGAAACTTTGCATCAGGAAAAGAATTGTCCAAAGGAATAAAATCTCCAAATCATTAGCTATATGCAGCTCCAACGGGACCGAGCGAAAAAGGCTCGAGAAGGAACTCATCCAGGAGACTCTCCACATGGACAGGCACCACAGGTTTCCTAGTCTGGCAACACAAACAGGGCAGCTGCTAGTTCCCAGTGCAAGCCTCAGGGCAAAAACCTCTCCCTCTTCAGTGTCTTTACATCTGAAAAGAAGAAAAGTGACCAAGGGCCAAGGAGAGCTGCCCTGGTGTCAATATTGAGCTGTAAATCAGAATGTGCCAAGTGTTTTGCACAAAATCACCTGTGCCACAGTGATTCTGTTGTTCTCTCTCTCTCTCCCTCCCTCAGACACACACACACACACAAACACACACACACAAATCCACAGAGGCACAGGCACAAACGGAGTTATACACATGCGCACTGGACAGCTTCTGCAAGGCAGGGCCCTGGGCTGAACCCTGCTTCGCATTTCCTGGAAGCACGCCCAGCCTTTTAAGGCCAGCTCTGAGCTCCCATTGGCGGGATTCCTTCAGAAGGCCCGCCCACAGGGCGCCAGCCAGGCTCTGATAGGCCAGAGGCCTAGGCCACGCCCAGAACCCCACCAGCAATCTCATTGGCCAGTGTGCTTGGACACGCCCAGGAGGGTCCGGGCCCCTAGTCAGTGATTGGTCAGCGGCCTTGAGCACCGCCCACACGGCCCTGCAGCACGCTGATTGGGCAGCCTCCGGAAGGCCCGCCCACCAGCCACTTCCGCTCGACTCTGATTGGCCTGGTGTCCCAGGGACACGCCCCCAGCCAGCCTTCTCTTGGCTCCCATTGGCGGGCTGCTGTCTGAGGGGCGCCCTCTGATAGGCCAGTTCCTAAGGCACGCCCAGGAAGGTCACCGCCCTTGCCCCATGATTGGCCAGCCTCCTGGGCTCCGCCCACGAGGCCCGCCCCAGGCGCTCATTGGACAGCCTCCCGAGGGCCCGCCCCCCCAGGCACTTCCGCTGGACCCTGATTGGCTGACCTCCAGGGGTACGCCCACCCAGAGCCAGCACCCAGGCTCTCATTGGTGGGCTGCTCTCTGAGGCCCGCCCACGCAACTCCTCCTCTGTTCTCATTGGCCAGCTCTTGCTTCACGCCCCTGAGGGTGACGTTCCTCCTCTCTGATTGGCCAGCTGTCTCTATGAATACCCACTGGGCCCTCCCCTCAGGCTCATTGGGCAAGGGCTCTGAGACCCGCCCACGGGGACTTTCTGCCATCCTCTGAAGGCCCTGTTTCTGCAAACACGACCCCCACAGTTCCTGTCAGGGCCCGTCCTTAGGACACTGCCTGCCTGCGCTAGGCTGGCCATGCTCTTGGGGCACACCCAGAAACACTGTCGCCACTCTCCTAGCCCAGTGCCTCAGGGCACTTGCCCCATGGAGCCTTAGTCCCGCCCTGGTGCTGCCCTCTTGTGGACACCCAGCAGAATGCAGCTGAGCACAGGGATTCACAAGCTCCCAGTAGAGTCATCCCAGGCAAAGAGAGAAACCCCTTCCACTTGCAAAGCCAAATGGGGGATCCCCCCACCCCACAGGAAAGTACAGATGTCTAGGGCACTCTACGTCAATTTCAACCCTGCTGTCCACGGGCCACAATTCCTAGAGTTCTCCTCATTCCACAGAATCACTACACTCAACTATGGTCTTTGCCGCCACCTTCTGGACATACAGCAGAATGCAGCTGAGCTCCCCATGCCACTCCTCTTTGAGTCTACCCAGAAAATTACACACAGCATGGGAATAGCAAAGGAAAGAACCCATCTGAGGACCACCTGGGAGAATGCACAACAGAATCCACAATCCAGTGTGCCAATTCATACTTGAAAAACCACTTGTGCAGTGGAAACTTCCTTTGTCATAACACAACCCAGTTCCTAAGTCCCTGTGTCAGGAATAAAGAAACAACAGCGGTAATCTTAACTGAAACACACTTATGCACACTTACACACACACACACACACACACACACACACACACACACACCTTCCCACAGAGACGTACACACTTGTCCCGAAAATAACTTGGATTGGAGTTGCTGTTTTGCACCCTAGCAAAAGGTCAAAGTTTCATGGGTGGAAGGGAGAAGTGTTAAGTTTCTGGCATATGAAGGTGAGAAATGCCTAGAGCAGATCGATAGTTACATGGACAACGAAGGGAGCATGGGTTGGAGGGACAGCTGGTGGAGCTGCCAGGGAACTATGTGGAATCCCAGGACCCTGTTTTGAGCCCCTGGTCACACTTACCCAGCTAGGGAAAAGCTGGGCTAGTGACAAATCAGAGCTGCAGATGTCTCTCTGTCTCTCTTCCTGCTTGGGCCCTGCTCTCTCAATTTATGACTGTTTGCTTCTCCTCAATAAGAAAGTTACAAAGGATGTACAGTAATACAGGGGTAGTGGGAAAAATTACCCCCCCCCGTGCCCACTATTACATGGAACTGTTGACTGTAAACCATTCATCCCCCAAGAAAGAACAGAATAAATATTTGTGAGGTTAAAAACATTGTAGGTTAAATAGTGAACATTCTCTAGAGCCATGCAATACTAATCCATTGTGCATTGGATGTCACTGTCAAAAACAGTGCAGTAGCAGTTGTAGTAGTGTGTAGTATCTGCAAAAGGAAATGTATTGTGTGTCAAAAGTTCCCTTCAATTATAAGAGAAAATCTATCAGGCAGAAGAAATGACCCCTCATGTGATATCGGACGAAATAAATAAATAAATAAATATGCAAATAAATGGGAATGATCTAAGAGGATTTGAAAAAAATAAAAAAATAAAAACAAACACCACAGGAAGACCTGATGACAGCAGAAATATAGAAAACGTCTGCTGAGAAATAGAGGGCTGCTTCAAAAATTCCCTGACACACAGGGTCCAGGCAAATTACGAATTCCGAGAATGAAAAGAAATGCATACGATTTGAAGCTTACACTAGAAAATGGAGGCAAGTTCTGTGCTATGATAATTACAATAAGGATACTGATAGAAAGGCTATTGGAAATGCTCCTGGAAAGTTTATAATTTATAATTGTAGTGAATCCTGCTCCAACTATGTGACCAATTATTTATGAATAAGGAGGCTATTATAAATGCGGTAATTCTGCATTCAGATCAAATAAAAAGGTCAACAATTCTAAAAATGTCTGATATATATATATATATATATGTATGTATATGTACATATATGTATGTGTATCTTTATTATCAACTATGAGGGATACTGGCATGGCTATGAGGAGACAGAGTATGGCTTGTGCCAGAGAGACTTACAAAGCTGAGGCTCCAGAAACCTAGGTGAAATCGCCAACAAAACAATCCAGAGCTCAGCCGGGCCCTGGTGACTCGCTCTGTATATCTGGGCCTGTCAGTCAAATAATATAAAAGTAAAATATTAATGAGTGCAGACAGAGTGAGTGAGAGCCTGTGAGAGTCAGAGACAGAGAAGGCAAGAAGAGAAATAGAAGAGTTGGAAAGAGACCAGAAGTCCAAAAGCTCCCACTCTGTGTTCATACATGACAGGTTCAAACCTGGGTTGTCGAGATTGTAAGGCATCAGTCTCCTGTCCACAGACCCCAGACAACCCCAGCCTTCACCATATGTGTGTAGTATTTACGACAGGATATGTATTGTGAGTGTAAACTTCCCTTCAATTATAAGAGAAAAATCTATCAAGCAGAAGAATGGACCCCTCATGTAATATAGAACCAAATAAATAAATAAATAAATAAATAAATAAATATGCAAGTAAATGGGGGTTATCTAGGAGGATTTGAAACAAATGAAAAATAAAAACAAAAAGCACAAGAAGACCTGATGACAGCAGAAACATAGAAACCATCTGCTGAGAATCAAGGGCTGCTTCAAAAGTTCCGAGACCCTTCAGAGTCCAGGGAAATTAAGATTTCGGGAGAATGAAAAGAAACTCATATTTATTGAAGCTTACACTAGAGAAAGGAGGCAAGTTCTGTACTATGATAATTAAAATAAGGATGCTGATAGAAATGCTATTAGAAATGCTACTGGAAGGTTCTATTATTTATAATTGTATTGAATCCTGCTCCAACTATGTGGCCAATTAGTAGGGAAAAAGGAACCTGTTGTAAATGTGTGAATTCTGATTAAGATCAATTACATAGGTTGACAATTCTAAAAATGACAGAGATATATATGTATATTTATATATGTATATGGATGTATATCTTTATTATAAAGTCTGAGAGATACTGCCATGGATATGAGGAGACAGAATATGGCTTAAGTCAGAGAGACTTACCAATCAGAGGCTCCAGTAGCCTAGGTGAAATCACAAACAAAACCAGCCAGAGCTCAGCAGTGCTCTGGCCACTCTCTTTGTATATCTGGGCCTGTCAATAAAATAAGGATATAAGTAAAATATTCCTGAGTTCAGACAGAGTGAGAGAGAGCCTGTGAGAGTCAGAGACAGAGATGGCGAGAAGAGAAATAGAAGAGTTGGAAATAGACCAGAAGTCAAAAACCCCCTAGGCTGTGTTCATTCATGACCGGTTCAAACCTGGGTTGTAGAGATTGTCACGCAGCAGCTCTAATGCCCACAGACCCCAGACAACCCAAGCCTTCACCATATGTGTGTAGTATTTGCCCCAGGAAATGTATTGTGCATCTAAAGTTCCCTTCAGTTATAAGAGAAAATCTCTCAAGCAGAAGAAATGATGCCACATGTGATACCTGACTAAATCAATAAATATGCAAATAAATGGGGATGATCTAGGAGGACTTGAAACAATAAAAATAAATAAAGACAAAAACCACAAGAAGACCTGATGACAGCAGAACCATAGAAACCATCTGCTGAGAAACAGAGGGCTGCTTCAAAAATTCCCTAACACTTCAGGGTCCAGGGACATTAAGATTTCCGGAGAAAGAAAACAAACACATACGTATTGAAGCTTACACTAGAAAAAGGAGGGAAGATCTGGGCCATGATAATTACAATAAGGATGCTAATAGAAACACGATTAGAAATGCTACTGGAAGGTTCTATTATTTATAATTGTATTGAATCCTGCTCCAACTATATGGACAATTATTTCAGAAAAACTAGGCTGTTATAAATGTGGTAATTCTGAAAGAAGGTCAAATACATAGGTCGAACATTCTAAAAATGACAGATATATAAATCTATATGTATATCTATCCATGTATGTATATCTTTATTATAAACTCTGAGTGATACTGGCATGGAGATGAGGAGACAGAATATGGCTTGTGTCAGAAAGAATTACAAACTGAGGCTCCAGTAGCCTAGGTGAAATCGCCAACACAACAAGCCAGAGCTCAGCAGTGCTCTGGTAACTCTCTTTGTCTATCTGGGCCTGTCAGTAAAATAAGAATCTAAGTAAAATATTAATGAGTGAAGACAGAGTGTGTGAGAGCATGTGAGAGTTAGAGATAGAGAAGGCGAGAAGAGAAATAGATGAGTTGGAAAGAGACCAGAATTCAAAAACCTCCTACACTGTGTTCACTGATGACAGGTTCAAACCTGGCTTGTAGAGATTGTAAGGCAGCAGCTCTCATGCCCACAGACCCCAGACAGCCCCAGCCTTCACCATAGGCTCTACTACCAACCTGACAGTAATGTGTGTGTGTGTGTGTGTGTGTCTGTCTGTCTGTTTGTGTGTGTCTGTGTGTGCTCAGAGATCACCTGTAGTAGTCTCAGAGCATGGGTGGCAAGGGAGCCAGCCTCTCCTGCAACTTATGTACAGAGAACCTATCTGGTCAGGGCAAGCCAGCTAGCCCAGATTGTGGCTAAGCAAGAATGCATATGCAAAGGGACTCTCATGTCTCACTCTCCTGAGTTCCGAATCAATGCCATGCCTCACTATGATCCAAACACTGCCAATGGGGGAAGCTGGGGCACCCCTCAGAATTCAGGGGCTTGAGCCTGTCCAGTCACGTTTGGCTGCCTACTCAGCCTCCAGGCTCTCAGTCCACTGCTCAGGGCAGCAGATTACAATCCCAGAAAGTACCCAGAAAGGGCTGTGTTTCCACATAGATGGGAAGTGTGTTGAACCAAACAATAGTGGATGAACCCGGCCCCTTACACCTACCCTTTGGATCCGGCTAAGGCAATTGCTCCTGTGGCCTCACATCCCTGATCATGGTGTCCTGGTGTCCACACATCACACTCAGAGAGATTCCTAGAAGTAGGCTTGCATGAGTGTCCCATACAATGTCGCTCTGCTTGCAGGAAGCACAAACTCCCCGGGCCCTTGCTATGGACAGACAAAAAAAGATGGATGCCTCCATTGGCCAAATTAGGGGCTTCCAGTCAAGATCACAGCCCCGCCCCTCACCTGAGGGCCTGGCTGCTGCTAATCAAGGCAATTGGAAACACCTTTTACACTTGGGCCCTGAGGACATACTCAGGAATCCCTCCAGGAGCTAGCAGGCTGGAAGACCTCCTGACCCCTGGATAGCTGTGCTCCTAGTTGGGCGGACCTTCTGGCCAGTGGTGAAAATATTCCCTAGATACAAGAACGAACTTCAGGTTTCAAAGGGATTTGAAACACCATGAGGCACTTGGAAAAGACATTTCACAGCCATCAAAACACCCTCTTTCTGAACACTGGAAGCTTCCGTTTTGCATGGGAAATCTGGACACTGGTGTGGCCATCAGTACCACAGATCCTTTCCATTTGGCTTAATAGAGGGAAAGCACAGTGTGTGTGCCAGGGGGATCGAGTTTCACTTCCCTTGACCGGGGCTCTCATGGAATAAGGACAAGGATGCTGTGCAGGAAGGTGAGGAGGGCTGCATTGAGGCTGAGTGTCAGCCTCAGGGCCCTGGAGAATGGCAGTCAAGCACAGAGGGCCTGGACAGCTGCAGCTGGAGATGGACATATGCCTGGAACCTGCAGCAGCAACGCTGTCTCCGCAGTTCCCCTCTGTACTACACCATGTGCAGGAGACTAAATAATCCAAAGGGCAAAGAAAGGAAAATTTCAACACCAGGAAGGCTGAGTTCACGATGCATGCACTGACTTCCAGTAAGGGCCCAGTGAAGAAGGCACGTAGAGACAGTCAGAGAGACAGAATGACAGAGACAGACAAGGACTGAAATTCTGGCCCTGTGTTGATCAGTGCCAGAGCACTGAAGACAAACCCTCCATGCCCATGCATACTTCTTACAAGTGGCATTGCTATTTTATGTTTGTGAGGAAAGGTAACACTTAGCACATCTAGGTCTTAGCCACTCTGAGAAGCAACCCTTGGCCGGCAGCCCACTCTCCAAAACTGCCCTCGCCTCTCCAAATTCGAAGTAGTCATAGTGATGCTCCAGCCAAGATGCAGGCTGGCGTATTGCATCTCCCTGGTCCAGCCTCAGCCTGTCCTGTGTGCAGGGAACTGCACTATGTCTATTTCTTCTTTGATTTACAGTTTTGGGATAAGACTCGGTGGACAAAAAGAGCAAGAGGGAAGTAGATGATTTGGCAGTGGTAGTTTGTGCTGAGAGAGATTTGTAGAGTGATATACGATATGGCTCTGTGAGATGTCTCTCATGACTGTGGCTCAGAAGGGCCAGGTGTATCCACATTGCTACCCTAATCCAGAGCTGTGCAGGTCTCTAGCTAAAAAATATTTTCAGACCTCTACATGTTACATACATATATATATATATATAGAGAGAGAGAGAGAGAGAGAGAGAGAGAAGAGAGAGAGAGACACTGATGTAGTCATTTTCTACAATGGATTCGATGTGACATTCACACAATTGATTGCTAAAACCTGGAGAGAAACTTTGCATCAGGAAAAGAATTGTCCAAAGGAATAAAATCTCCAAATCATTAGCTATATGCAGCTCCAACGGGACCGAGCGAAAAAGGCTCGAGAAGGAACTCATCCAGGAGACTCTCCACATGGACAGGCACCACAGGTTTCCTAGTCTGGCAACACAAACAGGGCAGCTGCTAGTTCCCAGTGCAAGCCTCAGGGCAAAAACCTCTCCCTCTTCAGTGTCTTTACATCTGAAAAGAAGAAAAGTGACCAAGGGCCAAGGAGAGCTGCCCTGGTGTCAATATTGAGCTGTAAATCAGAATGTGCCAAGTGTTTTGCACAAAATCACCTGTGCCACAGTGATTCTGTTGTTCTCTCTCTCTCTCCCTCCCTCAGACACACACACACACACAAACACACACACACAAATCCACAGAGGCACAGGCACAAACGGAGTTATACACATGCGCACTGGACAGCTTCTGCAAGGCAGGGCCCTGGGCTGAACCCTGCTTCGCATTTCCTGGAAGCACGCCCAGCCTTTTAAGGCCAGCTCTGAGCTCCCATTGGCGGGATTCCTTCAGAAGGCCCGCCCACAGGGCGCCAGCCAGGCTCTGATAGGCCAGAGGCCTAGGCCACGCCCAGAACCCCACCAGCAATCTCATTGGCCAGTGTGCTTGGACACGCCCAGGAGGGTCCGGGCCCCTAGTCAGTGATTGGTCAGCGGCCTTGAGCACCGCCCACACGGCCCTGCAGCACGCTGATTGGGCAGCCTCCGGAAGGCCCGCCCACCAGCCACTTCCGCTCGACTCTGATTGGCCTGGTGTCCCAGGGACACGCCCCCAGCCAGCCTTCTCTTGGCTCCCATTGGCGGGCTGCTGTCTGAGGGGCGCCCTCTGATAGGCCAGTTCCTAAGGCACGCCCAGGAAGGTCACCGCCCTTGCCCCATGATTGGCCAGCCTCCTGGGCTCCGCCCACGAGGCCCGCCCCAGGCGCTCATTGGACAGCCTCCCGAGGGCCCGCCCCCCCAGGCACTTCCGCTGGACCCTGATTGGCTGACCTCCAGGGGTACGCCCACCCAGAGCCAGCACCCAGGCTCTCATTGGTGGGCTGCTCTCTGAGGCCCGCCCACGCAACTCCTCCTCTGTTCTCATTGGCCAGCTCTTGCTTCACGCCCCTGAGGGTGACGTTCCTCCTCTCTGATTGGCCAGCTGTCTCTATGAATACCCACTGGGCCCTCCCCTCAGGCTCATTGGGCAAGGGCTCTGAGACCCGCCCACGGGGACTTTCTGCCATCCTCTGAAGGCCCTGTTTCTGCAAACACGACCCCCACAGTTCCTGTCAGGGCCCGTCCTTAGGACACTGCCTGCCTGCGCTAGGCTGGCCATGCTCTTGGGGCACACCCAGAAACACTGTCGCCACTCTCCTAGCCCAGTGCCTCAGGGCACTTGCCCCATGGAGCCTTAGTCCCGCCCTGGTGCTGCCCTCTTGTGGACACCCAGCAGAATGCAGCTGAACAGGGATTCACAAGCTCCCAGTAGAGTCATCCCAGGCAAAGAGAGAAACCCCTTCCACTTGCAAAGCCAAATGGGGGATCCCCCCACCCCACAGGAAAGTACAGATGTCCTAGGGCACTCTACGTCAATTTCAACCCTGCTGTCCACGGGCCACAATTCCTAGAGTTCTCCTCATTCCACAGAATCACTACACTCAACTATGGTCTTTGCCGCCACCTTCTGGACATTACAGCAGAATGCAGCTGAGCTCCCCATGCCACTCCTCTTTGAGTCTACCCAGAAAATTACACACAGCATGGGAATAGCAAAGAAAGAACCCATCTGAGGACCACCTGGGGAGAATGCACAACAGAATCCACAATCCAGTGTGCCAATTCATACTTGAAAAACCACTTGTGCAGTGGAAACTTCCTTTGTCATAACACAACCCAGTTCCTAAGTCCCCTGTGTCAGGAATAAAGAAACAACAGCGGTAATCTTAACTGAAACACACTTATGCACACTTACACACACACACACACACACACACACACACACACACACACACCTTCCCACAGAGACGTACACACTTGTCCCGAAAATAACTTGGATTGGAGTTGCTGTTTTGCACCCTAGCAAAGGTCAAAGTTTCATGGGTGGAAGGGAGAAGTGTTAAGTTTCTGGGCATATGAAGGTGAGAAATGCCTAGAGCAGATCGATAGTTACATGGACAACGAAGGGAGCATGGGTTGGAGGACAGCTGGTGGAGCTGCCAGGGAACTATGTGGAATCCCAGACCCTGTTTTGAGCCCCTGGTCACACTTACCCAGCTAGGGAAAAGCTGGGCTAGTGACAAATCAGAGCTGCAGATGTCTCTCTGTCTCTCTTCCTGCTTGGGCCCTGCTCTCTCAATTTATGACTGTTTGCTTCTCCTCAATAAGAAAGTTACAAAGGATGTACAGTAATACAGGGGTAGTGGGAAAAATTACCCCCCCCCGTGCCCACTATTACATGGAACTGTTGACTGTAAACCATTCATCCCCCAAGAAAGAACAGAATAAATATTTGTGAGGTTAAAAACATTGTAGGTTAAATAGTGAACCTTCTCTAGAGCCATGCAATACTAATCCATTGTGCATTGGATGTCACTGTCAAAAACAGTGCAGTAGCAGTTGTAGTAGTGTGTAGTATCTGCAAAAGGAAATGTATTGTGTGTCAAAAGTTCCCTTCAATTATAGAGAGAAAATCTATCAGGCAGAAGAAATGACCCCTCATGTGATATCGGACGAAATAAATAAATAAATAAATATGCAAATAAATGGGAATGATCTAAGAGGATTGAAAAAATAAAAAAATAAAAACAAACACCACAGGAAGACCTGATGACAGCAGAAATATAGAAAACGTCTGCTGAGAAATAGAGGGGCTGCTTCAAAAATTCCCTGACACACAGGGTCCAGGCAAATTAACGAATTCCGAGAATGAAAAGAAATGCATACGATTTGAAGCTTACACTAGAAAATGGAGGCAAGTTCTGTGCTATGATAATTACTATAAGGATACTGATAGAAAGGCTATTGGAAATGCTCCTGGAAAGTTTATAATTTATAATTGTAGTGAATCCTGCTCCAACTATGTGACCAATTATTTATGAATAAGGAGGCTATTATAAATGCGGTAATTCTGCATTTCAGATCAAATAAAAAGGTCAACAATTCTAAAAATGTCTGATATATATATATATATATATGTATGTATATGTACATATATGTATGTGTATCTTTATTATCAACTATGAGGGATTACTGGCATGGCTATGAGGAGACAGAGTATGGCTTGTGCCAGAGAGACTTACAAGCTGAGGCTCCAGAAACCTAGGTGAAATCGCCAACAAAACAATCCAGAGCTCAGCCGGGCCCTGGTGACTCGCTCTGTATATCTGGGCCTGTCAGTCAAATAATATAAAAGTAAAATATTAATGAGTGCAGACAGAGTGAGTGAGAGCCTGTGAGAGTCAGAGACAGAGAAGGCAAGAAGAGAAATAGAAGAGTTGGAAAGAGACCAGAAGTCAAAAGCTCCCACTCTGTGTTCATACATGACAGGTTCAAACCTGGGTTGTCGAGATTGTAAGGCATCAGTCTCCTGTCCACAGACCCCAGACAACCCCAGCCTCACCATATGTGTGTAGTATTTACGACAGGATATGTATTGTGAGTGTAAACTTCCCTTCAATTATAAGAGAAAAATCTATCAAGCAGAGAATGGACCCCTCATGTAATATAGAACCAAATAAATAAATAAATAAATAAATAAATAAATATGCAAGTAAATGGGGGTTATCTAGGAGGATTTGAAACAAATGAAAAATAAAAACAAAAAGCACAAGAAGACCTGATGACAGCAGAAACATAGAAACCATCTGCTGTGAATCAAGGGCTGCTTCAAAAGTTCCGAGACCCTTCAGAGTCCAGGGAAATTAAGATTTCGGGAGAATGAATAGAAACTCATATGTATTGAAGCTTACACTAGAGAAAGGAGGCAAGTTCTGTACTATGATAATTAAAATAAGGATGCTGATAGAAATGCTATTAGAAATGCTACTGGAAGGTTCTATTATTTATAATTGTATTGATCCTGCTCCAACTATGTGGCCAATTAGTAGGGAAAAGGAACCTGTTGTAAATGTGTGAATTCCTGATTAAGATCAATTACATAGGTTGACAATTCGTAAAAATGACAGAGATATATATGTATATTTATATATGTATATGGATGTATATCTTTATTATAAAGTCTGAGAGATACTGCCATGGATATGAGGAGACAGAATGTGGCTTAAGTCAGAGAGACTTACCAATCAGAGCTCCAGTACGCCTAGGTGAAATCACAAACAAAACCAGCAGAGCTCAGCAGTGCTCTGGCCACTCTCTTTGTATATCTGGGCCTGTCAATAAAATAAGGATATAAGTAAAATATTCCTGAGTTCAGACAGAGTGAGAGAGAGCCTGTGAGAGTCAGAGACAGAGATGGCGAGAAGAGAAATAGAAGAGTTGGAAATAGACCAGAAGTCAAAAAAACCCCTAGGCTGTGTTCATTCATGACAGGTTCAAACCTGGTTGTAGAGATTGTCACGCAGCAGCTCTAATGCCCACAGACCCAGACAACCCAAGCCTTCACCATATGTGTGTAGTATTTGCCCCAGGAAATGTATTGTGCATCAAAAGTTCCCTTCAGTTATAAGAGAAAATCTCTCAAGCAGAAGAAAATGATGCCACATGTGATACCTGACTAAATCAATAAATATGCAAATAAATGGGGATGATCTAGGAGGACTTGAAACAATAAAAATAAATAAAGACAAAAACCACAAGAAGACCTGATGACAGCAGAAACATAGAAACCATCTGCTGAGAAACAGAGGGCTGCTTCAAAAATTCCCTAACACTTCAGGGTCCAGGGACATTAAGATTTCCGGAGAAAGAAAACAAACACATACGTATTGAAGCTTACACTAGCTAGAAAAAGGAGGGAAGATCTGGGCCATGATAATTACAAATAAGGATGCTAATAGAAACACGATTAGAAATGCTACTGGAAGGTTCTATTATTTATAATTGTATTGAATCCTGCTCCAACTATATGGCCAATTATTTCAGAAAAACTAGGCTGTTATAAATGTGGTAATTCTGAAAGAAGGTCAAATACATAGGTCGAACATTCTAAAAATGACAGATATATAAATCTATATGTATATATATACATGTATGTATATCTTTATTATAAACTCTGAGTGATACTGGCATGGAAATGAGGAGACAGAATATGGCTTGTGTCAGAAAGACTTACAAACTGAGGCTCCAGTAGCCTAGGTGAAATCGCCAACACAACAAGCCAGAGCTCAGCAGTGCTCTGGTAACTCTCTTTGTCTATCTGGGCCTGTCAGTAAAATAAGATCTAAGTAAAATATTAATGAGTGAAGACAGAGTGTGTGAGAGCATGTGAGAGTTAGAGATAGAGAAGGCGAGAAGAGAAATAAGATGAGTTGGAAAGAGACCAGAATTCAAAACCTCCTACACTGTGTTCATTGATGACAGGTTCAAACCTGGCTTGTAGAGATTGTAAGGCAGCAAGCTCTCATGCCCATAGACCCCAGACAGCCCCAGCCTTCACCATAGGCTCTACTACCACCTGACAGTAATGTGTGTGTGTGTGTGTGTGTGTGTGTGTGTGTGTCTGTCTGTCTGTTTGTGTGTGTCCTGTGTGTGCTCGGAGATCACCTGAAGTAGTCTCAGAGCTATGGGTGGCAAGGGAGCCAGCCTCTCCTGCAACTTATGTACAGAGAACCTATCTGGTCAGGGCAAGCCAGCTAGCCCAGATTGTGGTCTAAGCAAGAATGCATATGCAAAGGGACTCTCATGTCTCACTCTCCTGAGTTCCGAATCAATGCCATGCCTCACTATGATCCAAACACTGCCAATGGGGGAAGCTGGGGCACCCCTCAGAATTCAGGGGCTTGAGCCTGTCCAGTCACGTTTGGCTGCCTACTCAGCCTCCAGGCTCTCAGTCCACTGTTCAGGGCAGCAGATTACAAGCCCAGAAAGTACCCAGAAAGGGCTGTGTTTCCACATAGATGGGAAGTGTGTTGAACCAAACAATAGTGGATGAACCCGGCCCCTTACACCTACCCTTTGGGCCCGGCTAAGGCAATTGCTCCTGTGGCCTCACATCCCTGATCATGGTGTCCTGGTGTCCACACATCACACTCAGAGAGATTCCCAGAAGTAGGCTTGCATGAGTGTCCCATACAATGTCGCTCTGCTTGCAGGAAGCACAAACTCCCCGGGCCCTTGCTATGGACAGACAAAGAAAGATGGATGCCTCCATTGGCCAAATTAGGGGCTTCCAGTCAAGATCACAGCCCTGCCCCTCACCTGAGGGCCTGGCTGCTGCTAATCAAGGCAATTGGAAACACCTTTTACACTTGGGCCCTGAGGACATACTCAGGAATCCCTCCAGGAGCTAGCAGGCTGGAAGACCTCCTGACCCCTGGATAGCTGTGCTCCTAGTTGGGCGGCCCTTCTGGCCAGTGGTGAAAATATTCCCTAGATACAAGAAAGAACTTCAGGTTTCAAAGGGATTTGAAACACCATGAGGCACTTGGAAAAGACATTTCACAGCCATCAAAACACCCTCTTTCTGAACACTGGAAGCTTCCGTTTTGCATGGGAAATCTGGACACTGGTGTGGCCATCAGTACCACAGATCCTTTCCATTTGGCTTAATAGAGGGAAAGCACAGTGTGTGTGCCAGGGGATCGAGTTTCACTTCCCTTGACCGGGGCTCTCATGGAATAAGGACAAGGATGCTGTGCAGGAAGGTGAGGAGGGCTGCATTGAGGCTGAGTGTCAGCCTCAGGGCCCTGGAGAATGGCAGTCAAGCACAGAGGGCCTGGACAGCTGCAGCTGGAGATGGACATATGCCTGGAACCTGCAGCAGCAACGCTGTCTCCGCAGTTCCCCTCTGTACTACACCATGTGCAGGAGACTAAATAATCCAAAGGGCAAAGAAAGGAAAATTTCAACACCAGGAAGGCTGAGTTCACGATGCATGCACTGACTTCCAGTAAGGGCCCAGTGAAGAAGGCACGTAGAGACAGTCAGAGAGACAGAATGACAGAGACAGACAAGGACTGAAATTCTGGCCCTGTGTTGATCAGTGCCAGAGCACTGAAGACAAACCCTCCATGCCCATGCATACTTCTTACAAGTGGCATTGCTATTTTATGTTTGTGAGGAAAGGTAACACTTAGCACATCTAGGTCTTAGCCACTCTGAGAAGCAACCCTTGGCCGGCAGCCCACTCTCCAAAACTGCCCTCGCCTCTCCAAATTCGAAGTAGTCATAGTGATGCTCCAGCCAAGATGCAGGCTGGCGTATTGCATCTCCCTGGTCCAGCCTCAGCCTGTCCTGTGTGCAGGGAACTGCACTATGTCTATTTCTTCTTTGATTTACAGTTTTGGGATAAGACTCGGTGGACAAAAAGAGCAAGAGGGAAGTAGATGATTTGGCAGTGGTAGTTTGTGCTGAGAGAGATTTGTAGAGTGATATACGATATGGCTCTGTGAGATGTCTCTCATGACTGTGGCTCAGAAGGGCCAGGCGTATGCACATTGCTACCCTAATCCAGAGCTGTGCAGGTCTCTAGCTAAAAATATTTTCAGACCTCTACATGTTACATACATATATATATATAGAGAGAGAGAGAGATAGAGAGAGAGAGAGAAAGAGAGAGAGAGACACTGATGTAGTCATTTTCTACAATGGATTCGATGTGACATTCACACAATTGATTGCTAAAACCTGGAGAGAAACTTTGCATCAGGAAAAGAATTGTCCAAAGGAATAAAATCTCCAAATCATTAGCTATATGCAGCTCCAACGGGACCGAGCGAAAAAGGCTCGAGAAGGAACTCATCCAGGAGACTCTCCACATGGACAGGCACCACAGGTTTCCTAGTCTGGCAACACAAACAGGGCAGCTGCTAGTTCCCAGTGCAAGCCTCAGGGCAAAAACCTCTCCCTCTTCAGTGTCTTTACATCTGAAAAGAAGAAAAGTGACCAAGGGCCAAGGAGAGCTGCCCTGGTGTCAATATTGAGCTGTAAATCAGAATGTGCCAAGTGTTTTGCACAAAATCACCTGTGCCACAGTGATTCTGTTGTTCTCTCTCTCTCTCCCTCCCTCAGACACACACACACACACACACACACACACAAATCCACAGAGGCACAGGCACAAACGGAGTTATACACATGCGCACTGGACAGCTTCTGCAAGGCAGGGCCCTGGGCTGAACCCTGCTTCGCATTTCCTGGAAGCACGCCCAGCCTTTTAAGGCCAGCTCTGAGCTCCCATTGGCGGGATTCCTTCAGAAGGCCCGCCCACAGGGCGCCAGCCAGGCTCTGATAGGCCAGAGGCCTAGGCCACGCCCAGAACCCCACCAGCAATCTCATTGGCCAGTGTGCTTGGACACGCCCAGGAGGGTCCGGGCCCCTAGTCAGTGATTGGTCAGCGGCCTTGAGCACCGCCCACACGGCCCTGCAGCACGCTGATTGGGCAGCCTCCGGAAGGCCCGCCCACCAGCCACTTCCGCTCGACTCTGATTGGCCTGGTGTCCCAGGGACACGCCCCCAGCCAGCCTTCTCTTGGCTCCCATTGGCGGGCTGCTGTCTGAGGGGCGCCCTCTGATAGGCCAGTTCCTAAGGCACGCCCAGGAAGGTCACCGCCCTTGCCCCATGATTGGCCAGCCTCCTGGGCTCCGCCCACGAGGCCCGCCCCAGGCGCTCATTGGACAGCCTCCCGAGGGCCCGCCCCCCAGGCACTTCCGCTGGACCCTGATTGGCTGACCTCCAGGGGTACGCCCACCCAGAGCCAGCACCCAGGCTCTCATTGGTGGGCTGCTCTCTGAGGCCCGCCCACGCAACTCCTCCTCTGTTCTCATTGGCCAGCTCTTGCTTCACGCCCCTGAGGGTGACGTTCCTCCTCTCTGATTGGCCAGCTGTCTCTATGAATACCCACTGGGCCCTCCCCTCAGGCTCATTGGGCACGGGCTCTGAGGCCCGCCCCCGGGGACTTTCTGCCATCCTCTGAAGGCCCTGTTTCTGCAAACACGACCCCCACAGCTCCTGTCAGGGCCCGTCCTTAGGACACTGCCTGCCTGCGCTAGGCTGGCCATGCTCTTGGGGCACACCCAGAAACACTGTCGCCACTCTCCTAGCCCAGTGCCTCAGGGCACTTGCCCCATGGAGCCTTAGTCCCGCCCTGGTGCTGCCCTCTTGTGGACACCCAGCAGAATGCAGCTGAGCACAGGGATTCACAAGCTCCCAGTACAGTCATCCCAGGCAAAGAGAGAAACCCCTTCCACTTGCAAAGCCAAATGGGGGATCCCCCCACCCCACAGGAAAGAACAGATGTCTAGGGCACTCTACGTCAATTTCAACCCTGCTGTCCACGGGCCACAATTCCTAGAGTTCTCCTCATTCCACAGAATCACTACACTCAACTATGGTCTTTGCCGCCACCTTGTGGACATACAGCAGAATGCAGCTGAGCTCCCCATGCCACTCCTCTTTGAGTCTACCCAGAAAATTACACACAGCATGGGAATAGCAAAGGAAAGAACCCATCTGAGGACCACCTGGGAGAATGCACAACAGAGTCCACAATCCAATGTGCCAATTCATACTTGAAAAACCACTTGTGCAGTGGAAACTTCCTTTGTCATAACACAACCCAGTTCCTAAGTCCCTGTGTCAGGAATAAAGAAACAACAGCGGTAATCTTAACTGAAACACACTTATGCACACTTACACACACACACACACACACACACACACACACACCTTCCCACAGAGACGTACACACTTGTCCCGAAAATAACTTGGATTGGAGTTGCTGTTTTGCACCCTAGCAAAAGGTCAAAGTTTCATGGGTGGAAGGGAGAAGTGTTAAGTTTCTGCCATATGAAGGTGAGAAATGCCTAGAGCAGATCAATAGTTACATGGACAACGAAGGGAGCATGGGTTGGAGGAACAGCTGGTGGAGCTGCCAGGGAACTATGTGGAATCCCAGGACCCTGTTTTGAGCCCCTGGTCACACTTACCCAGCTAGGGAAAAGCTGGGCTAGTGACAAATCAGAGCTGCAGATGTCTCTCTGTCTCTCTTCCTGCTTGGGCCCTGCTCTCTCAATTTATGACTGTTTGCTTCTCCTCAATAAGAAAGTTACAAAGGATGTACAGAAATACAGGGGTAGTGGGAAAAATTATCCCCCCGTGCCCACTATTACATGGAACTGTTGACTGTAAACCATTCATCCCCCAAGAAAGAACAGAATAAATATTTGTGAGGTTAAAAACATTGTAGGTTAAATAGTGAACATTCTCTAGAGCCATGCAATACTAATCCATTGTGCATTGGATGTCACTGTCAAAAACATTGCAGTAGCAGTTGTAGTAGTGTGTAGTATCTGCAAAAGGAAATGTATTGTGTGTCAAAAGTTCCCTTCAATTATAAGAGAAAATCTATCAGGCAGAAGAAATGACCCCTCATGTGATATCGGACGAAATAAATAAATAAATAAATATGCAAATAAATGGGAATGATCTAAGAGGATTTGAAAAAAATAAAAAAATAAAAACAAACACCACAGGAAGACCTGATGACAGCAGAAATATAGAAAACGTCTGCTGAGAAATAGAGGGCTGCTTCAAAAATTCCCTGACACACAGGGTCCAGGCAAATTACGAATTCCGAGAATGAAAAGAAACGCATACGATTTGAAGCTTACACTAGAAAATGGAGGCAAGTTCTGTGCTATGATAATTACAATAAGGATACTGATAGAAAGGCTATTGGAAATGCTCCTGGAAAGTTTATAATTTATAATTGTAGTGAATCCTGCTCCAACTATGTGACCAATTATCTATGAATAAGGAGGTTATTATAAATGCGGTAATTCTGCATTCAGATCAAATAAAAAGGTCAACAATTCTAAAAATGTCTGATATATATATATATATATATGTATGTATATGTACATATATGTATGTGTATCTTTATTATCAACTATGAGGGATACTGGCATGGCTATGAGGAGACAGAGTATGGCTTGTGCCAGAGAGACTTACAAAGCTGAGGCTCCAGAAACCTAGGTGAAATCGCCAACAAAACAATCCAGAGCTCAGCCGGGCCCTGGTGACTCGCTCTGTATATCTGGGCCTGTCAGTCAAATAATATAAAAGTAAAATATTAATGAGTGCAGACAGAGTGAGTGAGAGCCTGTGAGAGTCAGAGACAGAGAAGGCAAGAAGAGAAATAGAAGAGTTGGAAAGAGACCAGAAGTCCAAAAGCTCCCACTCTGTGTTCATACATGACAGGTTCAAACCTGGGTTGTCGAGATTGTAAGGCATCAGTCTCCTGTCCACAGACCCCAGACAACCCCAGCCTTCACCATATGTGTGTAGTATTTACGACAGGATATGTATTGTGAGTGTAAACTTCCCTTCAATTATAAGAGAAAAATCTATCAAGCAGAAGAATGGACCCCTCATGTAATATAGAACCAAATAAATAAATAAATAAATAAATATGCAAGTAAATGGGGGTTATCTAGGAGGATTTGAAACAAATGAAAAATAAAAACAAAAAGCACAAGAAGACCTGATGACAGCAGAAACATAGAAACCATCTGCTGAGAATCAAGGGCTGCTTCAAAAGTTCCGAGACCCTTCAGAGTCCAGGGAAATTAAGATTTCGGGAGAATGAAAAGAAACTCATATTTATTGAAGCTTACACTAGAGAAAGGAGGCAAGTTCTGTACTATGATAATTAAAATAAGGATGCTGATAGAAATGCTATTAGAAATGCTACTGGAAGGTTCTATTATTTATAATTGTATTGAATCCTGCTCCAACTATGTGGCCAATTAGTAGGGAAAAAGGAACCTGTTGTAAATGTGTGAATTCTGATTAAGATCAATTACATAGGTTGACAATTCTAAAAATGACAGAGATATATATGTATATTTATATATGTATATGGATGTATATCTTTATTATAAAGTCTGAGAGATACTGCCATGGATATGAGGAGACAGAATATGGCTTAAGTCAGAGAGACTTACCAATCAGAGGCTCCAGTAGCCTAGGTGAAATCACAAACAAAACCAGCCAGAGCTCAGCAGTGCTCTGGCCACTCTCTTTGTATATCTGGGCCTGTCAATAAAATAAGGATATAAGTAAAATATTCCTGAGTTCAGACAGAGTGAGAGAGAGCCTGTGAGAGTCAGAGACAGAGATGGCGAGAAGAGAAATAGAAGAGTTGGAAATAGACCAGAAGTCAAAAACCCCCTAGGCTGTGTTCATTCATGACCGGTTCAAACCTGGGTTGTAGAGATTGTCACGCAGCAGCTCTAATGCCCACAGACCCCAGACAACCCAAGCCTTCACCATATGTGTGTAGTATTTGCCCCAGGAAATGTATTGTGCATCAAAAGTTCCCTTCAGTTATAAGAGAAAATCTCTCAAGCAGAAGAAATGATGCCACATGTGATACCTGACTAAATCAATAAATATGCAAATAAATGGGGATGATCTAGGAGGACTTGAAACAATAAAAATAAATAAAGACAAAAACCACAAGAAGACCTGATGACAGCAGAACCATAGAAACCATCTGCTGAGAAACAGAGGGCTGCTTCAAAAATTCCCTAACACTTCAGGGTCCAGGGACATTAAGATTTCCGGAGAAAGAAAACAAACACATACGTATTGAAGCTTACACTAGAAAAAGGAGGGAAGATCTGGGCCATGATAATTACAATAAGGATGCTAATAGAAACACGATTAGAAATGCTACTGGAAGGTTCTATTATTTATAATTGTATTGAATCCTGCTCCAACTATATGGCCAATTATTTCAGAAAAACTAGGCTGTTATAAATGTGGTAATTCTGAAAGAAGGTCAAATACATAGGTCGAACATTCTAAAAATGACAGATATATAAATCTATATGTATATATATACATGTATGTATATCTTTATTATAAACTCTGAGTGATACTGGCATGGAGATGAGGAGACAGAATATGGCTTGTGTCAGAAAGAATTACAAACTGAGGCTCCAGTAGCCTAGGTGAAATCGCCAACACAACAAGCCAGAGCTCAGCAGTGCTCTGGTAACTCTCTTTGTCTATCTGGGCCTGTCAGTAAAATAAGAATCTAAGTAAAATATTAATGAGTGAAGACAGAGTGTGTGAGAGCATGTGAGAGTTAGAGATAGAGAAGGCGAGAAGAGAAATAGATGAGTTGGAAAGAGACCAGAATTCAAAAACCTCCTACACTGTGTTCATTGATGACAGGTTCAAACCTGGCTTGTAGAGATTGTAAGGCAGCAGCTCTCATGCCCACAGACCCCAGACAGCCCCAGCCTTCACCATAGGCTCTACTACCAACCTGACAGTAATGTGTGTGTGTGTGTGTGTGTGTGTCTGTCTGTCTGTTTGTGTGTGTCTGTGTGTGCTCAGAGATCACCTGTAGTAGTCTCAGAGCATGGGTGGCAAGGGAGCCAGCCTCTCCTGCAACTTATGTACAGAGAACCTATCTGGTCAGGGCAAGCCAGCTAGCCCAGATTGTGGCTAAGCAAGAATGCATATGCAAAGGGACTCTCATGTCTCACTCTCCTGAGTTCCGAATCAATGCCATGCCTCACTATGATCCAAACACTGCCAATGGGGGAAGCTGGGGCACCCCTCAGAATTCAGGGGCTTGAGCCTGTCCAGTCACGTTTGGCTGCCTACTCAGCCTCCAGGCTCTCAGTCCACTGCTCAGGGCAGCAGATTACAATCCCAGAAAGTACCCAGAAAGGGCTGTGTTTCCACATAGATGGGAAGTGTGTTGAACCAAACAATAGTGGATGAACCCGGCCCCTTACACCTACCCTTTGGATCCGGCTAAGGCAATTGCTCCTGTGGCCTCACATCCCTGATCATGGTGTCCTGGTGTCCACACATCACACTCAGAGAGATTCCTAGAAGTAGGCTTGCATGAGTGTCCCATACAATGTCGCTCTGCTTGCAGGAAGCACAAACTCCCCGGGCCCTTGCTATGGACAGACAAAAAAAGATGGATGCCTCCATTGGCCAAATTAGGGGCTTCCAGTCAAGATCACAGCCCCGCCCCTCACCTGAGGGCCTGGCTGCTGCTAATCAAGGCAATTGGAAACACCTTTTACACTTGGGCCCTGAGGACATACTCAGGAATCCCTCCAGGAGCTAGCAGGCTGGAAGACCTCCTGACCCCTGGATAGCTGTGCTCCTAGTTGGGCGGACCTTCTGGCCAGTGGTGAAAATATTACCTAGATACAAGAAAGAACTTCAGGTTTCAAAGGGATTTGAAACACCATGAGGCACTTGGAAAAGACATTTCACAGCCATCAAAACACCCTCTTTCTGAACACTGGAAGCTTCCGTTTTGCATGGGAAATCTGGACACTGGTGTGGCCATCAGTACCACAGATCCTTTCCATTTGGCTTAATAGAGGGAAAGCACAGTGTGTGTGCCAGGGGGATCGAGTTTCACTTCCCTTGACCGGGGCTCTCATGGAATAAGGACAAGGATGCTGTGCAGGAAGGTGAGGAGGGCTGCATTGAGGCTGAGTGTCAGCCTCAGGGCCCTGGAGAATGGCAGTCAAGCACAGAGGGCCTGGACAGCTGCAGCTGGAGATGGACATATGCCTGGAACCTGCAGCAGCAACGCTGTCTCCGCAGTTCCCCTCTGTACTACACCATGTGCAGGAGACTAAATAATCCAAAGGGCAAAGAAAGGAAAATTTCAACACCAGGAAGGCTGAGTTCACGATGCATGCACTGACTTCCAGTAAGGGCCCAGTGAAGAAGGCACGTAGAGACAGTCAGAGAGACAGAATGACAGAGACAGACAAGGACTGAAATTCTGGCCCTGTGTTGATCAGTGCCAGAGCACTGAAGACAAACCCTCCATGCCCATGCATACTTCTTACAAGTGGCATTGCTATTTTATGTTTGTGAGGAAAGGTAACACTTAGCACATCTAGGTCTTAGCCACTCTGAGAAGCAACCCTTGGCCGGCAGCCCACTCTCCAAAACTGCCCTCGCCTCTCCAAATTCGAAGTAGTCATAGTGATGCTCCAGCCAAGATGCAGGCTGGCGTATTGCATCTCCCTGGTCCAGCCTCAGCCTGTCCTGTGTGCAGGGAACTGCACTATGTCTATTTCTTCTTTGATTTACAGTTTTGGGATAAGACTCGGTGGACAAAAAGAGCAAGAGGGAAGTAGATGATTTGGCAGTGGTAGTTTGTGCTGAGAGAGATTTGTAGAGTGATATACGATATGGCTCTGTGAGATGTCTCTCATGACTGTGGCTCAGAAGGGCCAGGTGTATCCACATTGCTACCCTAATCCAGAGCTGTGCAGGTCTCTAGCTAAAAAATATTTTCAGACCTCTACATGTTACATACATATATATATATATATATATATATATATAGAGAGAGAGAGAGAGAGAGAGAGAGAGAAAGAGAGAGAGAGACACTGATGTAGTCATTTTCTACAATGGATTCGATGTGACATTCACACAATTGATTGCTAAAACCTGGAGAGAAACTTTGCATCAGGAAAAGAATTGTCCAAAGGAATAAAATCTCCAAATCAATAGCTATATGCAGCTCCAACGGGACTGAGCGAAAAAGGCTCGAGAAGGAACTCATCCAGGAGACTCTCCACATGGACAGGCACCACAGGTTTCCTAGTCTGGCAACACAAACAGGGCAGCTGCTAGTTCCCAGTGCAAGCCTCAGGGCAAAAACCTCTCCCTCTTCAGTGTCTTTACATCTGAAAAGAAGAAAAGTGACCAAGGGTCAAGGAGAGCTGCCCTGGTGTCAATATTGAGCTGTAAATCAGAATGTGCCAAGTGTTTTGCACAAAATCACCTGTGCCACAGTGATTCTGTTGTTCTCTCTCTCTCTCCCTCCCTCAGACACACACACACACACAAACACACACACACACACAAATCCACAGAGGCACAGGCACAAACGGAGTTATACACATGCGCACTGGACAGCTGCTGCAAGGCAGGGCCCTGGGCTGAACCCTGCTTCGCATTTCCTGGAAGCACGCCCAGCCTTTTAAGGCCAGCTCTGAGCTCCCATTGGCGGGATTCCTTCAGAAGGCCCGCCCACAGGGCGCCAGCCAGGCTCTGATAGGCCAGAGGCCTAGGCACGCCCAGAACCCCACCAGCAATCTCATTGGCCAGTGTGCTTGGACACGCCCAGGAGGGTCCGGGCCCCTAGTCAGTGATTGGCCAGCGGCCTTGAGCACCGCCCACACGGCCCTGCAGCACGCTGATTGGGCAGCCTCCGGAAGGCCCGCCCACCAGCCACTTCCGCTCGACTCTGATTGGCCTGGTGTCCCAGGGACACGCCCCCAGCCAGCCTTCTCTTGGCTCCCATTGGCGGGCTGCTGTCTGAGGGGCGCCCCCTGATAGGCCAGTTCCTAAGGCACGCCCAGGAAGGTCACCGCCCTTGCCCCATGATTGGCCAGCCTCCTGGGCTCCGCCCACGAGGCCCGCCCCAGGCGCTCATTGGACAGCCTCCCGTGGGCCCGCCCCCCAGGCACTTCCGCTGGACCCTGATTGGCTGACCTCCAGGGGTACGCCCACCCAGAGCCAGCACCCAGGCTCTCATTGGTGGGCTGCTCTCTGAGGCCCGCCCACGCAACTCCTCCTCTGTTCTCATTGGCCAGCTCTTGCTTCACGCCCCTGAGGGTGACGTTCCTCCTCTCTGATTGGCCAGCTGTCTCTATGAATACCCACTGGGCCCTCCCCTCAGGCTCATTGGGCACGGGCTCTGAGGCCCGCCCCCGGGGACTTTCTGCCATCCTCTGAAGGCCCTGTTTCTGCAAACACGACCCCCACAGCTCCTGTCTGGGCCCATCCTTAGGACACTGCCTGCCTGCGCTAGGATGGCCATGCTCTTGGGGCACACCCAGAAACACTGTCGCCACTCTCCTAGCCCAGTGCCTCAGGGCACTTGCCCCATGGAGCCTTAGTCCCGCCCTGGTGCTGCCCTCTTGTGGACACCCAGCAGAATGCAGCTGAGCACAGGGATTCACAAGCTCCCAGTAGAGTCATCCCAGGCAAAGAGAGAAACCCCTTCCACTTGCAAAGCCAAATGGGGGATCCCCCCACCCCACAGGAAAGAACAGATGTCTAGGGCACTCTACGTCAATTTCAACCCTGCTGTCCACGGGCCACAATTCCTAGAGTTCTCCTCATTCCACAGAATCACTACACTCAACTATGGTCTTTGCCGCCACCTTGTGGACATACAGCAGAATGCAGCTGAGCTCCCCATGCCACTCCTCTTTGAGTCTACCCAGAAAATTACACACAGCATGGGAATAGCAAAGGAAAGAACCCATCTGAGGACCACCTGGGAGAATGCACAACAGAGTCCACAATCCAATGTGCCAATTCATACTTGAAAAACCACTTGTGCAGTGGAAACTTCCTTTGTCATAACACAACCCAGTTCCTAAGTCCCTGTGTCAGGAATAAAGAAACAACAGCGGTAATCTTAACTGAAACACACTTATGCACACTTACACACACACACACACACACACACACACACACACACACCTTCCCACAGAGACGTACACACTTGTCCCGAAAATAACTTGGATTGGAGTTGCTGTTTTGCACCCTAGCAAAAGGTCAAAGTTTCATGGGTGGAAGGGAGAAGTGTTAAGTTTCTGGCATATGAAGGTGAGAAATGCCTAGAGCAGATCGATAGTTACATGGACAACGAAGGGAGCATGGGTTGGAGGGACAGCTGGTGGAGCTGCCAGGGAACTATGTGGAATCCCAGGACCCTGTTTTGAGCCCCTGGTCACACTTACCCAGCTAGGGAAAAGCTGGGCTAGTGACAAATCAGAGCTGCAGATGTCTCTCTGTCTCTCTTCCTGCTTGGGCCCTGCTCTCTCAATTTATGACTGTTTGCTTCTCCTCAATAAGAAAGTTACAAAGGATGTACAGAAATACAGGGGTAGTGGGAAAAATTACCCCCCACCCCGTGCCCACTATTACATGGAACTGTTGACTGTAAACCATTCATCCCCCAAGAAAGAACAGAATAAATATTTGTGAGGTTAAAAACATTGTAGGTTAAATAGTGAACATTCTCTAGAGCCATGCAATACTAATCCATTGTGCATTGGATGTCACTGTCAAAAACAGTGCAGTAGCAGTTGTAGTAGTGTATAGTATCTGCAAAAGGAAATGTATTGTGTGTCAAAAGTTCCCTTCAATTATAAGAGAAAATCTATCAGGCAGAAGAAATGACCCCTCATGTGATATCGGACGAAATAAATAAATAAATAAATAAATATGCAAATAAATGGGAATGATCTAAGAGGATTTGAAAAAAATAAAAAAATAAAAACAAACACCACAGGAAGACCTGATGACAGCAGAAATATAGAAAACGTCTGCTGCGAAATAGAGGGCTGCTTCAAAAATTCCCTGACACACAGGGTCCAGGCAAATTACGAATTCCGAGAATGAAAAGAAATGCATACGATTTGAAGCTTACACTAGAAAATGGAGGCAAGTTCTGTGCTATGATAATTACAATAAGGATACTGATAGAAAGGCTATTGGAAATGCTCCTGGAAAGTTTATAATTTATAATTGTAGTGAATCCTGCTCCAACTATGTGACCAATTATTTATGAATAAGGAGGCTATTATAAATGCGGTAATTCTGCATTCAGATCAAATAAAAAGGTCAACAATTCTAAAAATGTCTGATATATATATATATATATATGTATGTATATGTACATATATGTATGTGTATCTTTATTATCAACTATGAGGGATACTGGCATGGCTATGAGGAGACAGAGTATGGCTTGTGCCAGAGAGACTTACAAAGCTGAGGCTCCAGAAACCTAGGTGAAATCGCCAACAAAACAATCCAGAGCTCAGCCGGGCCCTGGTGACTCGCTCTGTATATCTGGGCCTGTCAGTCAAATAATATAAAAGTAAAATATTAATGAGTGCAGACAGAGTGAGTGAGAGCCTGTGAGAGTCAGAGACAGAGAAGGCAAGAAGAGAAATAGAAGAGTTGGAAAGAGACCAGAAGTCCAAAAGCTCCCACTCTGTGTTCATACATGACAGGTTCAAACCTGGGTTGTCGAGATTGTAAGGCATCAGTCTCCTGTCCACAGACCCCAGACAACCCCAGCCTTCACCATATGTGTGTAGTATTTACGACAGGATATGTATTGTGAGTGTAAACTTCCCTTCAATTATAAGAGAAAAATCTATCAAGCAGAAGAATGGACCCCTCATGTAATATAGAACCAAATAAATAAATAAATAAATAAATAAATAAATATGCAAGTAAATGGGGGTTATCTAGGAGGATTTGAAACAAATGAAAAATAAAAACAAAAAGCACAAGAAGACCTGATGACAGCAGAAACATAGAAACCATCTGCTGTGAATCAAGGGCTGCTTCAAAAGTTCCGAGACCCTTCAGAGTCCAGGGAAATTAAGATTTCGGGAGAATGAAAAGAAACTCATATGTATTGAAGCTTACACTAGAGAAAGGAGGCAAGTTCTGTACTATGATAATTAAAATAAGGATGCTGATAGAAATGCTATTAGAAATGCTACTGGAAGGTTCTATTATTTATAATTGTATTGAATCCTGCTCCAACTATGTGGCCAATTAGTAGGGAAAAAGGAACCTGTTGTAAATGTGTGAATTCTGATTAAGATCAATTACATAGGTTGACAATTCTAAAAATGACAGAGATATATATGTATATTTATATATGTATATGGATGTATATCTTTATTATAAAGTCTGAGAGATACTGCCATGGATATGAGGAGACAGAATATGGCTTAAGTCAGAGAGACTTACCAATCAGAGGCTCCAGTAGCCTAGGTGAAATCACAAACAAAACCAGCCAGAGCTCAGCAGTGCTCTGGCCACTCTCTTTGTATATCTGGGCCTGTCAATAAAATAAGGATATTAGTAAAATATTCCTGAGTTCAGACAGAGTGAGAGAGAGCCTGTGAGAGTCAGAGACAGAGATGGCGAGAAGAGAAATAGAAGAGTTGGAAATAGACCAGAAGTCAAAAAACCCCTAGGCTGTGTTCATTCATGACAGGTTCAAACCTGGGTTGTAGAGATTGTCACGCAGCAGCTCTAATGCCCACAGACCCCAGACAACCCAAGCCTTCACCATATGTGTGTAGTATTTGCCCCAGGAAATGTATTGTGCATCAAAAGTTCCCTTCAGTTATAAGAGAAAATCTCTCAAGCAGAAGAAATGATGCCACATGTGATACCTGACTAAATCAATAAATATGCAAATAAATGGGGATGATCTAGGAGGACTTGAAACAATAAAAATAAATAAAGACAAAAACCACAAGAAGACCTGATGACAGCAGAAACATAGAAACCATCTGCTGAGAAACAGAGGGCTGCTTCAAAAATTCCCTAACACTTCAGGGTCCAGGGACATTAAGATTTCCGGAGAAAGAAAACAAACACATACGTATTGAAGCTTACACTAGCTAGAAAAAGGAGGGAAGATCTGGGCCATGATAATTACAATAAGGATGCTAATAGAAACACGATTAGAAATGCTACTGGAAGGTTCTATTATTTATAATTGTATTGAATCCTGCTCCAACTATATGGCCAATTATTTCAGAAAAACTAGGCTGTTATAAATGTGGTAATTCTGAAAGAAGGTCAAATACATAGGTCGAACATTCTAAAAATGACAGATATATAAATCTATATGTATATATATACATGTATGTATATCTTTATTATAAACTCTGAGTGATACTGGCATGGAAATGAGGAGACAGAATATGGCTTGTGTCAGAAAGACTTACAAACTGAGGCTCCAGTAGCCTAGGTGAAATCGCCAACACAACAAGCCAGAGCTCAGCAGTGCTCTGGTAACTCTCTTTGTCTATCTGGGCCTGTCAGTAAAATAAGAATCTAAGTAAAATATTAATGAGTGAAGACAGAGTGTGTGAGAGCATGTGAGAGTTAGAGATAGAGAAGGCGAGAAGAGAAATAGATGAGTTGGAAAGAGACCAGAATTCAAAAACCTCCTACACTGTGTTCATTGATGACAGGTTCAAACCTGGCTTGTAGAGATTGTAAGGCAGCAGCTCTCATGCCCACAGACCCCAGACAGCCCCAGCCTTCACCATAGGCTCTACTACCAACCTGACAGTAATGTGTGTGTGTGTGTGTGTGTGTGTCTGTCTGTCTGTTTGTGTGTGTCTGTGTGTGCTCAGAGATCACCTGTAGTAGTCTCAGAGCATGGGTGGCAAGGGAGCCAGCCTCTCCTGCAACTTATGTACAGAGAACCTATCTGGTCAGGGCAAGCCAGCTAGCCCAGATTGTGGCTAAGCAAGAATGCATATGCAAAGGGACTCTCATGTCTCACTCTCCTGAGTTCCGAATCAATGCCATGCCTCACTATGATCCAAACACTGCCAATGGGGGAAGCTGGGGCACCCCTCAGAATTCAGGGGCTTGAGCCTGTCCAGTCACGTTTGGCTGCCTACTCAGCCTCCAGGCTCTCAGTCCACTGCTCAGGGCAGCAGATTACAATCCCAGAAAGTACCCAGAAAGGGCTGTGTTTCCACATAGATGGGAAGTGTGTTGAACCAAACAATAGTGGATGAACCCGGCCCCTTACACCTACCCTTTGGATCCGGCTAAGGCAATTGCTCCTGTGGCCTCACATCCCTGATCATGGTGTCCTGGTGTCCACACATCACACTCAGAGAGATTCCTAGAAGTAGGCTTGCATGAGTGTCCCATACAATGTCGCTCTGCTTGCAGGAAGCACAAACTCCCCGGGCCCTTGCTATGGACAGACAAAAAAAGATGGATGCCTCCATTGGCCAAATTAGGGGCTTCCAGTCAAGATCACAGCCCCGCCCCTCACCTGAGGGCCTGGCTGCTGCTAATCAAGGCAATTGGAAACACCTTTTACACTTGGGCCCTGAGGACATACTCAGGAATCCCTCCAGGAGCTAGCAGGCTGGAAGACCTCCTGACCCCTGGATAGCTGTGCTCCTAGTTGGGCGGACCTTCTGGCCAGTGGTGAAAATATTCCCTAGATACAAGAACGAACTTCAGGTTTCAAAGGGATTTGAAACACCATGAGGCACTTGGAAAAGACATTTCACAGCCATCAAAACACCCTCTTTCTGAACACTGGAAGCTTCCGTTTTGCATGGGAAATCTGGACACTGGTGTGGCCATCAGTACCACAGATCCTTTCCATTTGGCTTAATAGAGGGAAAGCACAGTGTGTGTGCCAGGGGGATCGAGTTTCACTTCCCTTGACCGGGGCTCTCATGGAATAAGGACAAGGATGCTGTGCAGGAAGGTGAGGAGGGCTGCATTGAGGCTGAGTGTCAGCCTCAGGGCCCTGGAGAATGGCAGTCAAGCACAGAGGGCCTGGACAGCTGCAGCTGGAGATGGACATATGCCTGGAACCTGCAGCAGCAACGCTGTCTCCGCAGTTCCCCTCTGTACTACACCATGTGCAGGAGACTAAATAATCCAAAGGGCAAAGAAAGGAAAATTTCAACACCAGGAAGGCTGAGTTCACGATGCATGCACTGACTTCCAGTAAGGGCCCAGTGAAGAAGGCACGTAGAGACAGTCAGAGAGACAGAATGACAGAGACAGACAAGGACTGAAATTCTGGCCCTGTGTTGATCAGTGCCAGAGCACTGAAGACAAACCCTCCATGCCCATGCATACTTCTTACAAGTGGCATTGCTATTTTATGTTTGTGAGGAAAGGTAACACTTAGCACATCTAGGTCTTAGCCACTCTGAGAAGCAACCCTTGGCCGGCAGCCCACTCTCCAAAACTGCCCTCGCCTCTCCAAATTCGAAGTAGTCATAGTGATGCTCCAGCCAAGATGCAGGCTGGCGTATTGCATCTCCCTGGTCCAGCCTCAGCCTGTCCTGTGTGCAGGGAACTGCACTATGTCTATTTCTTCTTTGATTTACAGTTTTGGGATAAGACTCGGTGGACAAAAAGAGCAAGAGGGAAGTAGATGATTTGGCAGTGGTAGTTTGTGCTGAGAGAGATTTGTAGAGTGATATACGATATGGCTCTGTGAGATGTCTCTCATGACTGTGGCTCAGAAGGGCCAGGTGTATCCACATTGCTACCCTAATCCAGAGCTGTGCAGGTCTCTAGCTAAAAAATATTTTCAGACCTCTACATGTTACATACATATATATATATATATATATATATAGAGAGAGAGAGAGAGAGAGAGAGAAAGAGAGAGAGAGACACTGATGTAGTCATTTTCTACAATGGATTCGATGTGACATTCACACAATTGATTGCTAAAACCTGGAGAGAAACTTTGCATCAGGAAAAGAATTGTCCAAAGGAATAAAATCTCCAAATCAATAGCTATATGCAGCTCCAACGGGACTGAGCGAAAAAGGCTCGAGAAGGAACTCATCCAGGAGACTCTCCACATGGACAGGCACCACAGGTTTCCTAGTCTGGCAACACAAACAGGGCAGCTGCTAGTTCCCAGTGCAAGCCTCAGGGCAAAAACCTCTCCCTCTTCAGTGTCTTTACATCTGAAAAGAAGAAAAGTGACCAAGGGTCAAGGAGAGCTGCCCTGGTGTCAATATTGAGCTGTAAATCAGAATGTGCCAAGTGTTTTGCACAAAATCACCTGTGCCACAGTGATTCTGTTGTTCTCTCTCTCTCTCCCTCCCTCAGACACACACACACAAACACACACACACACACACAAATCCACAGAGGCACAGGCACAAACGGAGTTATACACATGCGCACTGGACAGCTTCTGCAAGGCAGGGCCCTGGGCTGAACCCTGCTTCGCATTTCCTGGAAGCACGCCCAGCCTTTTAAGGCCAGCTCTGAGCTCCCATTGGCGGGATTCCTTCAGAAGGCCCGCCCACAGGGCGCCAGCCAGGCTCTGATAGGCCAGAGGCCTAGGCCACGCCCAGAACCCCACCAGCAATCTCATTGGCCAGTGTGCTTGGACACGCCCAGGAGGGTCCGGGCCCCTAGTCAGTGATTGGCCAGCGGCCTTGAGCACCACCCACACGGCCCTGCAGCACGCTGATTGGGCAGCCTCCGGAAGGCCCGCCCACCAGCCACTTCCGCTCGACTCTGATTGGCCTGGTGTCCCAGGGACACGCCCCCAGCCAGCCTTCTCTTGGCTCCCATTGGCGGGCTGCTGTCTGAGGGGCGCCCCCTGATAGGCCAGTTCCTAAGGCACGCCCAGGAAGGTCACCGCCCTTGCCCCATGATTGGCCAGCCTCCTGGGCTCCGCCCACGAGGCCCGCCCCAGGCGCTCATTGGACAGCCTCCCGTGGGCCCGCCCCCCAGGCACTTCCGCTGGACCCTGATTGGCTGACCTCCAGGGGTACGCCCACCCAGAGCCAGCACCCAGGCTCTCATTGGTGGGCTGCTCTCTGAGGCCCACCCACGCAACTCCTCCTCTGTTCTCATTGGCCAGCTCTTGCTTCACGCCCCTGAGGGTGACGTTCCTCCTCTCTGATTGGCCAGCTGTCTCTATGAATACCCACTGGGCCCTCCCCTCAGGCTCATTGGGCACGGGCTCTGAGGCCCGCCCCCGGGGACTTTCTGCCATCCTCTGAAGGCCCTGTTTCTGCAAACACGACCCCCACAGCTCCTGTCTGGGCCCATCCTTAGGACACTGCCTGCCTGCGCTAGGCTGGCCATGCTCTTGGGGCACACCCAGAAACACTGTCGCCACTCTCCTAGCCCAGTGCCTCAGGGCACTTGCCCCATGGAGCCTTAGTCCCGCCCTGGTGCTGCCCTCTTGTGGACAGCCAGCAGAATGCAGCTGAGCACAGGGATTCACAAGCTCCCAGTAGAGTCATCCCAGGCAAAGAGAGAAACCCCTTCCACTTGCAAAGCCAAATGGGGGATCCCCCCACCCCACAGGAAAGAACAGATGTCTAGGGCACTCTACGTCAATTTCAACCCTGCTGTCCACGGGCCACAATTCCTAGAGTTCTCCTCATTCCACAGAATCACTACACTCAACTATGGTCTTTGCCGCCACCTTGTGGACATACAGCAGAATGCAGCTGAGCTCCCCATGCCACTCCTCTTTGAGTCTACCCAGAAAATTACACACAGCATGGGAATAGCAAAGGAAAGAACCCATCTGAGGACCACCTGGTAGAATGCACAACAGAGTCCACAATCCAATGTGCCAATTCATACTTGAAAAACCACTTGTGCAGTGGAAACTTCCTTTGTCATAACACAACCCAGTTCCTAAGTCCCTGTGTCAGGAATAAAGAAACAACAGCGGTAATCTTAACTGAAACACACTTATGCACACTTACACACACACACACACACACACACACACACACACACACCTTCCCACAGAGACGTACACACTTGTCCCGAAAATAACTTGGATTGGAGTTGCTGTTTTGCACCCTAGCAAAAGGTCAAAGTTTCATGGGTGGAAGGGAGAAGTGTTAAGTTTCTGGCATATGAAGGTGAGAAATGCCTAGAGCAGATCGATAGTTACATGGACAACGAAGGGAGCATGGGTTGGAGGGACAGCTGGTGGAGCTGCCAGGGAACTATGTGGAATCCCAGGACCCTGTTTTGAGCCCCTGGTCACACTTACCCAGCTAGGGAAAAGCTGGGCTAGTGACAAATCAGAGCTGCAGATGTCTCTCTGTCTCTCTTCCTGCTTGGGCCCTGCTCTCTCAATTTATGACTGTTTGCTTCTCCTCAATAAGAAAGTTACAAAGGATGTACAGAAATACAGGGGTAGTGGGAAAAATTACCCCCCACCCCGTGCCCACTATTACATGGAACTGTTGACTGTAAACCATTCATCCCCCAAGAAAGAACAGAATAAATATTTGTGAGGTTAAAAACATTGTAGGTTAAATAGTGAACATTCTCTAGAGCCATGCAATACTAATCCATTGTGCATTGGATGTCACTGTCAAAAACAGTGCAGTAGCAGTTGTAGTAGTGTATAGTATCTGCAAAAGGAAATGTATTGTGTGTCAAAAGTTCCCTTCAATTATAAGAGAAAATCTATCAGGCAGAAGAAATGACCCCTCATGTGATATCGGACGAAATAAATAAATAAATAAATATGCAAATAAATGGGAATGATCTAAGAGGATTTGAAAAAAATAAAAAAATAAAAACAAACACCACAGGAAGACCTGATGACAGCAGAAATATAGAAAACGTCTGCTGAGAAATAGAGGGCTGCTTCAAAAATTCCCTGACACACAGGGTCCAGGCAAATTACGAATTCCGAGAATGAAAAGAAATGCATACGATTTGAAGCTTACACTAGAAAATGGAGGCAAGTTCTGTGCTATGATAATTACAATAAGGATACTGATAGAAAGGCTATTGGAAATGCTCCTGGAAAGTTTATAATTTATAATTGTAGTGAATCCTGCTCCAACTATGTGACCAATTATTTATGAATAAGGAGGCTATTATAAATGCGGTAATTCTGCATTCAGATCAAATAAAAAGGTCAACAATTCTAAAAATGTCTGATATATATATATATGTATGTATATGTACATATATGTATGTGTATCTTTATTATCAACTATGAGGGATACTGGCATGGCTATGAGGAGACAGAGTATGGCTTGTGCCAGAGAGACTTACAAAGCTGAGGCTCCAGAAACCTAGGTGAAATCGCCAACAAAACAATCCAGAGCTCAGCCGGGCCCTGGTGACTCGCTCTGTATATCTGGGCCTGTCAGTCAAATAATATAAAAGTAAAATATTAATGAGTGCAGACAGAGTGAGTGAGAGCCTGTGAGAGTCAGAGACAGAGAAGGCAAGAAGAGAAATAGAAGAGTTGGAAAGAGACCAGAAGTCCAAAAGCTCCCACTCTGTGTTCATACATGACAGGTTCAAACCTGGGTTGTCGAGATTGTAAGGCATCAGTCTCCTGTCCACAGACCCCAGACAACCCCAGCCTTCACCATATGTGTGTAGTATTTACGACAGGATATGTATTGTGAGTGTAAACTTCCCTTCAATTATAAGAGAAAAATCTATCAAGCAGAAGAATGGACCCCTCATGTAATATAGAACCAAATAAATAAATAAATAAATAAATATGCAAGTAAATGGGGGTTATCTAGGAGGATTTGAAACAAATGAAAAATAAAAACAAAAAGCACAAGAAGACCTGATGACAGCAGAAACATAGAAACCATCTGCTGAGAATCAAGGGCTGCTTCAAAAGTTCCGAGACCCTTCAGAGTCCAGGGAAATTAAGATTTCGGGAGAATGAAAAGAAACTCATATTTATTGAAGCTTACACTAGAGAAAGGAGGCAAGTTCTGTACTATGATAATTAAAATAAGGATGCTGATAGAAATGCTATTAGAAATGCTACTGGAAGGTTCTATTATTTATAATTGTATTGAATCCTGCTCCAACTATGTGGCCAATTAGTAGGGAAAAAGGAACCTGTTGTAAATGTGTGAATTCTGATTAAGATCAATTACATAGGTTGACAATTCTAAAAATGACAGAGATATATATGTATATTTATATATGTATATGGATGTATATCTTTATTATAAAGTCTGAGAGATACTGCCATGGATATGAGGAGACAGAATATGGCTTAAGTCAGAGAGACTTACCAATCAGAGGCTCCAGTAGCCTAGGTGAAATCGCCAACACAACAAGCCAGAGCTCAGCAGTGCTCTGGTAACTCTCTTTGTCTATCTGGGCCTGTCAGTAAAATAAGAATCTAAGTAAAATATTAATGAGTGAAGACAGAGTGTGTGAGAGCATGTGAGAGTTAGAGATAGAGAAGGCGAGAAGAGAAATAGATGAGTTGGAAAGAGACCAGAATTCAAAAACCTCCTACACTGTGTTCATTGATGACAGGTTCAAACCTGGCTTGTAGAGATTGTAAGGCAGCAGCTCTCATGCCCATAGACCCCAGACAGCCCCAGCCTTCACCATAGGCTCTACTACCAACCTGACAGTTGTGTGTGTGTGTGTGTGTTTTTGTGTGTGTGTGTGTGTGTGTGTGTGTGTGTGTCTGTCTGTCTGTTTGTGTGTGTCTGTGTGTGCTCGGAGATCACCTGAAGTAGTCTCAGAGCATGGGTGGCAAGGGAGCCAGCCTCTCCTGCAACTTATGTACAGAGAACCTATCTGGTCAGGGCAAGCCAGCTAGCCCAGATTGTGGCTAAGCAAGAATGCATATGCAAAGGGACTCTCATGTCTCACTCTCCTGAGTTCCGAATCAATGCCATGCCTCACTATGATCCAAACACTGCCAATGGGGGAAGCTGGGGCACCCCTCAGAATTCAGGGGCTTGAGCCTGTCCAGTCACGTTTGGCTGCCTACTCAGCCTCCAGGCTCTCAGTCCACTGTTCAGGGCAGCAGATTACAAGCCCAGAAAGTACCCAGAAAGGGCTGTGTTTCCACATAGATGGGAAGTGTGTTGAACCAAACAATAGTGGATGAACCCGGCCCCTTACACCTACCCTTTGGGCCCGGCTAAGGCAATTGCTCCTGTGGCCTCACATCCCTGATCATGGTGTCCTGGTGTCCACACATCACACTCAGAGAGATTCCTAGAAGTAGGCTTGCATGAGTGTCCCATACAATGTCGCTCTGCTTGCAGGAAGCACAAACTCCCCGGGCCCTTGCTATGGACAGACAAAAAAAGATGGATGCCTCCATTGGCCAAATTAGGGGCTTCCAGTCAAGATCACAGCCCCGCCCCTCACCTGAGGGCCTGGCTGCTGCTAATCAAGGCAATTGGAAACACCTTTTACACTTGGGCCCTGAGGACATACTCAGGAATCCCTCCAGGAGCTAGCAGGCTGGAAGACCTCCTGACCCCTGGATAGCTGTGCTCCTAGTTGGGCGGCCCTTCTGGCCAGTGGTGAAAATATTCCCTAGATACAAGAAAGAACTTCAGGTTTCAAAGGGATTTGAAACACCATGAGGCACTTGGAAAAGACATTTCACAGCCATCAAAACACCCTCTTTCTGAACACTGGAAGCTTCCGTTTTGCATGGGAAATCTGGACACTGGTGTGGCCATCAGTACCACAGATCCTTTCCATTTGGCTTAATAGAGGGAAAGCACAGTGTGTGTGCCAGGGGGATCGAGTTTCACTTCCCTTGACCGGGGCTCTCATGGAATAAGGACAAGGATGCTGTGCAGGAAGGTGAGGAGGGCTGCATTGAGGCTGAGTGTCAGCCTCAGGGCCCTGGAGAATGGCAGTCAAGCACAGAGGGCCTGGACAGCTGCAGCTGGAGATGGACATATGCCTGGAACCTGCAGCAGCAACGCTGTCTCCGCAGTTCCCCTCTGTACTACACCATGTGCAGGAGACTAAATAATCCAAAGGGCAAAGAAAGGAAAATTTCAACACCAGGAAGGCTGAGTTCACGATGCATGCACTGACTTCCAGTAAGGGCCCAGTGAAGAAGGCACGTAGAGACAGTCAGAGAGACAGAATGACAGAGACAGACAAGGACTGAAATTCTGGCCCTGTGTTGATCAGTGCCAGAGCACTGAAGACAAACCCTCCATGCCCATGCATACTTCTTACAAGTGGCATTGCTATTTTATGTTTGTGAGGAAAGGTAACACTTAGAACATCTAGGTCTTAGCCACTCTGAGAAGCAACCCTTGGCCGGCAGCCCACTCTCCAAAACTGCCCTCGCCTCTCCAAATTCGAAGTAGTCATAGTGATGCTCCAGCCAAGATGCAGGCTGGCGTATTGCATCTCCCTGGTCCAGCCTCAGCCTGTCCTGTGTGCAGGGAACTGCACTATGTCTATTTCTTCTTTGATTTACAGTTTTGGGATAAGACTCAGTGGACAAAAAGAGCAAGAGGGAAGTAGATGATTTGGCAGTGGTAGTTTGTGCTGAGAGAGATTTGTAGAGTGATATACGATATGGCTCTGTGAGATGTCTCTCATGACTGTGGCTCAGAAGGGCCAGGTGTATCCACATTGCTACCCTAATCCAGAGCTGTGCAGGTCTCTAGCTAAAAAATATTTTCAGACCTCTACATGTTACATACATATATATATATATATATATAGAGAGAGAGAGAGAGAGAGAGAAAGAGAGAGAGAGACACTGATGTAGTCATTTTCTACAATGGATTCGATGTGACATTCACACAATTGATTGCTAAAACCTGGAGAGAAACTTTGCATCAGGAAAAGAATTGTCCAAAGGAATAAAATCTCCAAATCATTAGCTATATGCAGCTCCAACGGGACCGAGCGAAAAAGGCTCGAGAAGGAACTCATCCAGGAGACTCTCCACATGGACAGGCACCACAGGTTTCCTAGTCTGGCAACACAAACAGGGCAGCTGCTAGTTCCCAGTGCAAGCCTCAGGGCAAAAACCTCTCCCTCTTCAGTGTCTTTACATCTGAAAAGAAGAAAAGTGACCAAGGGTCAAGGAGAGCTGCCCTGGTGTCAATATTGAGCTGTAAATCAGAATGTGCCAAGTGTTTTGCACAAAATCACCTGTGCCACAGTGATTCTGTTGTTCTCTCTCTCTCTCCCTCCCTCAGACACACACACACACACAAACACACACACACACACACACACAAATCCACAGAGGCACAGGCACAAACGGAGTTATACACATGCGCACTGGACAGCTTCTGCAAGGCAGGGCCCTGGGCTGAACCCTGCTTCGCATTTCCTGGAAGCACGCCCAGCCTTTTAAGGCCAGCTCTGAGCTCCCATTGGCGGGATTCCTTCAGAAGGCCCGCCCACAGGGCGCCAGCCAGGCTCTGATAGGCCAGAGGCCTAGGCCACGCCCAGAACCCCACCAGCAATCTCATTGGCCAGTGTGCTTGGACACGCCCAGGAGGGTCCGGGCCCCTAGTCAGTGATTGGTCAGCGGCCTTGAGCACCGCCCACACGGCCCTGCAGCACGCTGATTGGGCAGCCTCCGGAAGGCCCGCCCACCAGCCACTTCCGCTCGACTCTGATTGGCCTGGTGTCCCAGGGACACGCCCCCAGCCAGCCTTCTCTTGGCTCCCATTGGCGGGCTGCTGTCTGAGGGGCGCCCTCTGATAGGCCAGTTCCTAAGGCACGCCCAGGAAGGTCACCGCCCTTGCCCCATGATTGGCCAGCCTCCTGGGCTCCGCCCACGAGGCCAGCCCCAGGCGCTCATTGGACAGCCTCCCGAGGGCCCGCCCCCCCAGGCACTTCCGCTGGACCCTGATAGGCTGACCTCCAGGGGTACGCCCACCCAGAGCCAGCACCCAGGCTCTCATTGGTGGGCTGCTCTCTGAGGCCCACCCACGCAACTCCTCCTCTGTTCTCATTGGCCAGCTCTTGCTTCACGCCCCTGAGGGTGACATTCCTCCTCTCTGATTGGCCAGCTGTCTCTATGAATACCCACTGGGCCCTCCCCTCAGGCTCATTGGGCAAGGGCTCTGAGACCCGCCCCCGGGGACTTTCTGCCATCCTCTGAAGGCCCTGTTTCTGCAAACACGACCCCCACAGTTCCTGTCAGGGCCTGTCCTTAGGACACTGCCTGCCTGCGCTAGGCTGGCCATGCTCTTGGGGCACACCCAGAAACACTTTCGCCACTCTCCTAGCCCAGTGCCTCAGGGCACTTGCCCCATGGAGCCTTAGTCCCGCCCTGGTGCTGCCCTCTTGTGGACACCCAGCAGAATGCAGCTGAGCACAGGGATTCACAAGCTCCCAGTAGAGTCATCCCAGGCAAAGAGAGAAACCCCTTCCACTTGCAAAGCCAAATGGGGGATCCCCCCACCCCACAGGAAAGTACAGATGTCTAGGGCACTCTACGTCAATTTCAACCCTGCTGTCCACGGGGCACAATTCCTAGAGTTCTCCTCATTCCACAGAATCACTACACTCAACTATGGTCTTTGCCGCCACCTTGTGGACATACAGCAGAATGCAGCTGAGCTCCCCATGCCACTCCTCTTTGAGTCTA